>NC_044495.1:39484710-39709710 GCF_902362185.1 Chanos chanos | reverse complement strand
AAACACGCACAGACACTCACACATTCTCTCTCTCTCTCTCTCCTTGTTTCCCTGCCTAACACACACACACAAATATACATGTGCACACACACATACACTCACACAGACACACACACCACGCTTTACACATTATTATGTAAACGTGATGCGGGTGTCGGGGTAGAGGCCCTGGGCATGGACTGCTGTGACCTCCCAGACTACTCCAAAAATGTACATGAAAAAAAAAACAAAACAAGAAAAATCCCAAAGAACTCACAAGGCCTCCCAGTCTAACCCCTCATGTTTTCCAAAGGTATGGCTTAAAGACATCCAAGAAGCTGAGCAGCCCGTTCCCTGGGCCTGAGACCTCACACTCCCCGTCTCACACAGCCTGCTTTTGCTGCAGCCCGCCACTGTTTGTTTTTCCTCTGCTATGGTGCAAAACTTCACACGCCACACACTGGGCCACTGGCCACTACAGCAGCTTTGCATTACAGGCTGTTGGCAAGAGGGTTAACTTCTGTAGGTCAGGACAGACCACTGACTTACCCCCGACGGGATTCTTCACACTTAATCTATTTCTTCCATCTATCCTCTGCCACGGGACAGCCTGGAGAGACCGTCCCCTGCCACTGTGGATCAGTGTGTGTTTGTGTCTGTGGGTGTGTGTCTGTGTCTGTGTATATGAGTGTGTGTGTCTCTGTGGGTTTGTGTGTCTGTGCGTGTACGTGTGTGAGTGTGACTGTCTGTCTATCTGTCCGCTTCTGTGTGTGTGCGTGTGTGTTTGTGTGTGTGTGTGCGTGTGTGCATGTGTGTATTGATCTCCCCATACAAATGAACAGTCAGGTTCTGTCCCCATTTCGTTTCCAGTAAAGCTCAGACTGAGCTGAAGAGTGAATGGGCAGACGCCTGTTTTGTAAATGAGGGAACCCTTACACCCTGTCTTTTAAGCCCTGCCAATGGAGCTCTCACTGTGCCCACAGCAGGGGCCGGGTGCCTTTACACCCCTGCAACTGACCTGCAAACAGAGACAAAAAGGTGAACTCTCTCGCCAGAGAGTTTGTTCCAAATTTCAGCGCTATTACCTCCACAAAATCACCATTACTAAACAACCACCCACACACACACACACACACACACACACACACACACAAATAAACATTTGATACAAGAACACACACACACACACACACACACACACAAATAAACATTTGATACAAGAACACACACACACACACACACAGATAAACATTTGCTGCAAGAACTCACACACACACAAACTCAGTCACCCACAGGCACTAGACAGACAAGAGCATACCCCTATCCTGACAAAAGCCAGGCCCCTCTGGAGCACAGCAGCAGCTGAGGCCCTGGTTGTGTTTGGATTGTGTGCCCTGGTATGGCATTTAACCAGAGCCACACGGCTGCCTGGCCACGCTCCCTACCTCCCGCCCCTGCACCGCATTCTGCCTGGATTAAGCTCTCTTTCATGTAAGGGGACCTGCAGGACAAGACTAAACTAACCTTGCTAAACCTCGAGACTCAAACACACACACATGCGCACGCACACACACACTCTTACAGGCATATAGAGACACTTCTTGACATGTGGTGTGTGATTTCTAGAACTGAACTGATTACGACCCTCTCTGATACACCTCCGAGAAATCACATTATAACTGTTTCAAATACACACACGCGCACACACACGCGCACACACACACACACACACACACGCACACGCACACTACCACATGTCACTTTAATACTTGCATAGACTAATGCATAGTCAGCCTCCAAAAACTTCCCCTCAACCACCAAGTGTCTAATCCATGCCTGACAGTCCTGATGCATCATAGAGAGAGAGGATATGCAAGCATGACTCACGGTTTTTCAAGTTACTGAAGAGAGGAAAAGACGTGTATGTGTGTGTGTGTGTGTGTTTGAAGTGGGTAAATGTGTATCGACTGACTCATCTTGATAAGAAACCAGTAAGTTAAGTAGCTAAAGTCATCTTAAGTAAGTAAAGTCATCCAGCTGGGACATGTTAGGCTAAAGTCTGAAGGCAGAATCTACTCAGATGTGTTACAAAAAAAAAAAAAGTCTTACGAAGAACGTCTTTCGAAGAAAAAAAAGTAAGAGCGAGCGAAACGAAACAGTACTTACCACTTCTGTGTTTGTGATCTTGGCGAGGAGATCGGTGAGGTTATCACCCCACAGAGAATGGTCAGTGGTGTTTAACTGCAGGCCGCAGATGGCAGCTCCAACACTGCCCGTGGCAATCATTGATGGAGGGTACATGGCGAAGGTGAAATCTTGAAAGAGAGAGAAAAAAAGAAAAGAAATTAAAAAAAAAAAAAACAACAAAAAACAGGGTTTGATTTTTTTTTTCTGCCATGCTTCTGAATCATGCTTCTGAATTCTGAATGTCTTTCAAAGCATGGAAGACAAATTTCCACAGGAATGTCGAGGAATATGCCAAAGGAGAGGGACAAGGGTCTTTGTGACTGACAGCTTTGAAAGGATTAAGTTAAGCAGGTACTGAGTACAATACATTAAAAGGCATTAAAAAAAGACAGAGAAAAAAAATCAAGGAAAACAACCAAGTAGGCCATCGCTCTTGTCTCTGTGGTCTGTGATGGGGGCCAGTCTAAGTAACGCTAGAGTAATAAGCAATAAGCTCTTTTCCATTGGGTCTGTTCACTGTCTTTTTGCTAATGACTGCAGCGCTGGATAATGAGGCCTCACTCAACTCGAGAAAGGAGATGAAAAGCATCATTTCCCTCCAAACCCCCCCCCTCACCTTGCCTCACCCTGCCTCACCCCACACCCTGCCCAAACCCACCCCTCCCCTCCACTTTCCCCGCCCATCAGCGTCCCCAGTTCGGCCCCTTTTCTTCAAGTTCCTCAGTAAATCGTGCGCTCACTGAAAAAAAAAGAGCCCCGTGGCCCTTGGAAAAGGGGGAATAAAGAGCCACAGTCCCTGTGCCAATGCACACTGCTGTAGGTCCTTTTTCCACGTGTGGTCACGGGCGTACGTCTCAAAGACCAATAACCTCGTTAGCTCCCTCACTGTCATTCAGAATGCAAATAAGACAGCTTGTGAACGGGCCCAGAGTCCAAAGGAAAGACTGACAGAGAGAGAGAGAGGGAGAAAAAGGAGTCTCCACAAAGTCTGTCTGCTCCCTGGATCCTCCACTCTTCCCCCCTCCGCCACCCCAACCCCCTGCCTCATTGATTTCTCTGTCTTTTTTGCCCGTTTTGACCCCCCACCTCTCTCTCGCTCGCTCTCTCTCTCTCTCTCTCTCTCTCTGTTTCTCCCTCTTTCTCTGTCTGTATTCCTCTTTCTCCTTCTATTTCAATGTTTCTATCAATTTTCCTTCGCAGATGCATACCCCTCAGCTCAGGGGCGGCTGAATGGGCACACATGCCCGAGTTTTGTTTGCAGCAACGGTTAGTGGTTCGTATTTGTGTAGCTTCTGTCTTTTAGCATATTAATGGAGTGGTGCCGCTGGTTAGCCTGAGGGCAGTGAACGAGAAGAGTGTGGCTTCATTGTCTCAGGTCATCGCCTCATCTCAATCCAACAGAGAGATGCAACATTCCAGCTCTCTCGGCGGACACCAATTCAACTTGACAGTTCCACACAAAGACTGAGGAACTAAGGAGTATGTGTGTGTGTCCTGGGGGTGCGGTGGGGATTGATGGGTTTGAGGCAGCGTGGGGTAGAGTTTCACTGAACATCATTCTTTAGTCTGTGTCCAGACTCTTGTGAGGGCTTGGCAGAAGAAAACAACAACCCCAACAACACCACCTCTCCTCTCTTTTTCTCTCTCTCCTCTCTCTCTTCACAGCCATTCCTCTGTTCCTGGGCCACCTATGGGCCCACCGGGTGGACACAGGCACAGAAACAGCTTGTGCATTACCATATTGCTATATTCATTCATTTGCAAAGCAAACTCTGTGTGTGTGTGTGTGTGTGTGAAGGCTCTGAAGGAGTTTTTTCATCCCCCCTTTCTTTCTTTCTTTCCTTTTTTTTTTTGGAGGGACAGGAATCAAAGAGGTGGACCCCTTTGATAGCTATGGAGCCAGGCCCCTGTATTGCCTCTTTAACATTCAGGGCCAGGCGCATTCTCATCTTGAACCTCTGTGTTGACAAATAAATGCAATGCATTATGCACTCCTCATGTCTTTGGAGCTCGGCTTTGGTTGGCAAACCAACCATTTATTTATTAAGGACACGTTTGCATCCAATGATTAAAAAAAAAAAAAAGCAAAGATAAAAAGCTCTTTGCATTACATCACTTTCTTATAGCTCCGTTCCCTCCTCCTTTGAAACAGAGAGAGAGAGAGAGACAAAGGCACACGTAGAGATTCACAATGTAGACACACACACACACACACAGTCTATGTGAGCTCTGAGGGTGGCGAGAGTCGGCTTGCTGAATTTGCGCCAGGAGGACAGGCCAGATCTGTTGAAGAACAAGAAGGCCGCGCGTGCAGGCGTTGGAGCCGGACACTGCTGGAGGGGTGTCGACAGGGGTGGGGGGAGAATGGCTGTATTTTCTGCTCCTTCATTGATATGCGCGTTGAGGCAAAACAGTGTACGTAGCTGAGTGGGGACGCCTGTGATGGTAGACTTCCAGTGAGCGGCGGCTGGTCTGGGCTTCTCGACTCTCACCCCCCTCTCAAAGAGCCATTCTCCTGCCTCGTGCACACACACACACATACACACACACACAGTTACACTCTCCTGGTTCTGGTCGTAAGGGCCAGCTCCTGAGTGGGCGTGATGCACTGTATTTAACTTGTAAATTCATTAAGGCTGGAAAGTTGAGAAATGGCCAAATATAAGAGCGATCATTTTAAAGCAATAAATCAACTGCCTGAATTCCACACTGCTTAATCACACATTCATAAGACGTTCCATTTTGAGGAAAGTGAAGCTTTACTGCCTGATAAAGACAACACAGAAACAACACTGGAAGTGTGTGTGTGTGAGTGTGTGAGTGTGTGTGTGTGTGTGTGTGTGGGGGGGGGGGGGGGGGGGGGGGGGGGGGTAGTGGTAGTCAGTGATCTACTACATACCTGCAGATTGCAGTAGATCACTGTCAACTGTCCACATTTAAACCGTATAAATGAAGGTGCCTGGAGACAGACAACAGACTGGAAAACCATTGAGAGTTAGCTGAAAGCCTTCCTTAGCTAAAAGAATCTCTCTCTGCTTATCTATTGAGCATTTAAGAGACTCTGGTCACTTTTTAAAGGGACACACTAGCATTCCAGCCTACGATGACAAGGACGACACCACTGTCTGACGAGTTGTGGAAGAATCGTAGAACCAAATTTATAAGGAAAAAAGTTAATACTCACACAAGAATTTATACTCAACTGCAAAAGTTTTATGGTGCCAAGAAGAAATGATATCATGGACCAGACACTTTTTAGGATTAGGTGACCTCACTCTTTTTTTTGGGTGTCTAAAATCCAAATAGTTCTTTCTTTTCTGCAATTCTGAGACCTTTCAATGTATGTTAATCAATCATAATAAAAATAATAAAATATATTTAAAAAAAGAGCACGAGTCAGTCCGCCAAAAGGACCATAACTCAAACAAACTGCAAACAGGAATCTTCCTTCCTTAAACTGTTAAAATCCTGTTAACAACTTGCTTCAGTCTTGCACCAGCACTGAGGGGCTTGAGCAACAGCAGACAGGCTGATCGGGGTGGGGGCCTCTCCAAACACTAATGACAAAAATTGGTAGTTCTAATTTTCAGCCAGGTCGAACCCCTTGGTGTCCGCCAATGATTACTTATTTAATCTTCCTGTGGGACTTCTGAGATAAGAGCAACAAATAGCTGAGGACTGGAAAGAGAGTCTCTACCCATAATATCCTGCTGTGCTAGCATAGCATCTGTGTGATGAACACCTCATCTCCCATCAAAAGACCATTAATGTTTATTTGATCCCAAACATTCATTGCAGCTGTTTTGTATAATTATATAAAGAAAAAAAGCAATTTGAACATTTGCTGAAGATGGGACACCACAGTCATTATGATGAGAGTAGATGAGGAAGCTGGAAATATTTACTGCCTGTGGGAAAAGTTGTCACGTTAGCATTACCATTAGCAATTAGCCTTTGAGATGGTGTTGCTAAGAGCTGGGTAATGTGGCCTCGATTACTGTTGCTTGGCAAACAGAACGTCAAACTGTGTGGTGTTTGGATGACACATCATGTAGGAAATTCTTGGGAGAAGACTGTAACTTGGAGCTTCCTGCTGTTTGGATAAAGGAAATGTTTTAAGGCATGCTAAGAGGAAGACATCTCATTGTCAGCTCTGAGGAATCAAATTCTGAGGTTCTTCCATGGACAAACTGTATGAAACGGAGGTGTGGTAATGTCTGGTCTCATGTGAATGAGGGGAGAGGGGAAAATACAAATGGAAACCACCTAATATTGCACAAACCAGTGAAGTCTGTTGACATGCTAAGCCTGAAAGTTGTTTGTGCTAGCACTGTTGTCCAAGGATTCACAGAACTGAACTGTCAACACATCATTAGCTCTAAAAACTAAAATGGGGAGATTTTGCTTGGATGCTTCCAACTAGATACATACTCAATAAGAACTTTGTTACCACTCACTACTGCCCTTAGCCAGTGGTTCTCAACTCCAGTCCTGGGGGGCCACTGTCCTGCACGTTTTAACTCTCCTGAGCTCGGGACTGACACACCTGATTCCACTGATCAATTAATCATCAAGCCCTTGATTAGCGCAATTAATTGTGATAATGAAGAGTTGAAACAAAGACATGCAGGACAGTGGCCCCCCAGGACTGGAGTTGAGGACCACTGCCTAGGTTAAGGTGAATCTTGCTCTTTCTGAACTTCCCTCGCAAACATGAACATACACACTGATCAAGACATTCACTACACTGACAACGGACAGCACAATTGTGTTCTTCAGTCAGTTTATCAGTCAGTCCAAATCTCAGAACCTGTGTGCTACTGACATTCATTCCTGCTTCATTTTGGTCATCTGAGGGGAAGGAGGAGTGCAGTGAGTGCTCCTGGGTGTCCCAGTGGAAGAAAGGGGGTATAATCTCCTTTAATAAGCTTGTTTGTGTGCAGTCGTAAGACTGACTCGCCGCTCTGAAGAGATGCTGAAGTTTCCTTTCGGAGCGGTCCTTCCGAGCTGATCCTAACACGGCTCTGCATGTGAAATGAGAGGGGGGGGGGGGGGGGGGGGGGGGGGGCGTTCCTTTGTCCCTTTTTTTCCCTCTCTGTCCGCCTCAAGCCCGCCGGGGCCATTTGCATAGATTTGAAAGGCCCCTCCGCATTATTAATTAATACCGATCTGGACTGTGCCATTCAACCAAATTCCATCAAGTGCCCTGGACGGAACTGTTTCATCAAATGCGAAAGACCATTAAAAAAAATTAGCTGTCTTTTTTTTTATTTTTTTATCCAAACCTCCTCCTTTTTTCCTCTACTTCTTTTTAGAAACAGAAGCCTTGATTTATGCCAGACTCAGTAAGAACAGAAGCTGAGTTCCCAGAAGACACACACACACACACACACAAAAAACATAGAGGGAAGAGAAGCAGCAACTTCATCGTCTGCTTAGCAATTAAAAGTCTTCTTGGAGTTATTCTTCACACGGCCCTCTGCCTGTCTCCCCTGTTTGACATCTGGGGGAAATTTTGTGTGCCTTGAAAAACACATAAGAGAATTTAGTAATGACAGCATGGATCCAACTGCGATTTCTCAAAAGAAGAAGGCAAACTCTAAAGAGAGCTGTCCCCCTAAAAACTTTTCCTAATCCCCACTATCTCCATTCAAGGTCTCTTAATGACTTTCCAAAGACAAGTCCACAAGACCCTTCAAATTTATTGTGGCTTCTTCATTGAAGCAATCGGGGACAAAGTGCAATCGTTCTCTTGCACAACAAGTCTACACAGAAATGAATATGATAACCAAAAGAAAGGCGTTCCTTTCTCTGCAATATCTCTGGTGACTTGGGAGAGAGAGAGAGAGAGAGAGAGAGAGAGAGAGAAAGGGGAAAAAAAAAGAGAGAGAGATGGATACACATGGTGTCTTTAATGGGACTTGCGCCAGTTCTCATGGATACCATCAATGTCTCCTGTCAGAACACTTTCTGACAGGAGCAACAACATACTTAGTATGTCTATTGCACAACTCGTAAGGAAGATCCACATCAAAAGTGCCCTATTTAGAGACCTGTCACCTACCCCTCCCAACCTCTACTCCTCTAACTATCACACATCAAACTTTCTCAGCTAAGGGTTCGGCGAGTTCCTCCTGAGGTTGGAGAACCGAGCTACCCTAGGGAGGAAGAGGGGGCGCCTGGCCTGAGGCAGAGAGACTAAGGGTGGTGCTCTGGATCCCGTTACCCCCACCTCCTCCACCACCCTCATCCCAAATGGTAAGAGGGCACATGCTAAGACTGGGAGAACCAGCTTCAGAAAGACTTCATAACATGGGAAAGTCCTCATGCCCTCAAGCAAGTTGGGAGGCGTGAGAAGAGAGGATGAGATATGAAAACACGACATGCTTCACCGTTTGGCTCGGCTAGAACAATATATTCCTCCTCCTCCCTCTCTCTCTCTCTCTCTCTCTTTCTCCCACCTCTCCTCCAGGAGCAGACACAATACCTATTCCCATGCCCAGAGAGAGGGAGAGAGAGAGAGAGAGAGAGAGAGAGAGGGAGAGCAGACATTGTTTCTGGAGCAGACACATGAATGCAAAGACTTTCTTTTTTTTTTTTCCCCCAGACTTGACCACCACTGTCCTTTGAAGTGTCAGTGCGCTTTGTCTGTGGTCATGATATGCCCTCAAAACATTACCAACCAACAGGACAAAAAAGAGAAAGAATGCTCTGGACATGAGCCTTCTATACAAATGCTCTCTCTCTCTCCCCCTCCCTCTCTTTCTCTCTCTCTCTCTGACTCATTGCTATTTAAGTTCACATATTTTGCCATGAAGGTAAGGCAGTGGCATTTGGTGACTTGCCCCGTGACAGCAACCTGAACGAGGTTACCATGGTTACTGCGCCTCTGCAGTTTTCTACTATTTCAGGGTTTATTAATTTTTTAATTTTTTTTTTTTCCAGAGTGGCAAATTAGGATATTTTGTAATGTTCACTGCAATGTTGATGCAAGATATCAGCACCCACTTGACTTAGCAGATATTTTATCACTCACACTTACAAAACACCAGTGCAAGACAAATATAATGCAAACGCCAAAAATGAGGTCAGTTAGTCCAGCACTCTGTGCTCTTTTTTTTATGATTTCAATATTTCATCGTGAATTCATTATTGCTCTTCATCCAAAGCTGAGATATGGAGAGGAGCACATTATAAGAATATAATAAAAGGTACTGTGAGCACTGGGATGAGCAGAGAACCTCTTCTATCACCTTAAACAAGGGCTTGATTTAGGGTGGATACTGCACACTGAAGGCACTGAGTCAAAAAATTTGTATGTGTGAGAAAACTGTTCTTTGAGAAGAGTTTCAAAACCATCTCAGACCAGTTGGCTTACAGCATTAGAAGGGTGGAGTAATGCAGGAACTAGATATGTTCACCGATGTTATGCTAATAGGGACATGGTGCTTTTGCTCAGTGAAACCTTTGCTGTTAAAATACCATCCTGAAAGCTCTCCTTAACACCTAACCCTTCACGTGAATTCATTTACAGCAACACTTTTTGTTCCCTTCCACCAGTTTGTTGTAGCAGAACTTGTGCAGCAGCACTAGCCTGTGAGGACAGAAATTTGACCCTTCTTTTTTTTTTGGTACCGTTGAACCACTGAGTCCGGCTTTTGACCGAGGTATGGTACCTGTTGCGCAGAGGGCGATGAAGGTCTGCACATGCTTGCGGATCAGGTCCAGTTTGTCCTTGGGCAGCGGCAATTTCCTCACGATGTGCTCGATAAAATCGTTGGGAGTGACGGCAGCCAAGTTCCACTTCAACTTCCCTAGGACCACCAACTCCCACTCCTGAGAAAGAAACAAAAAAAGAGATAGAGAAAGAGAGTAAGGCAGCTGCACATCAGAGAACTGATTTACGGTGAAGCTCATTTGAATGTTATGCTTCCACACACACACACAAAAAAAAAAACCATGCCTGAGGCACTGACGATAAGTAAAATGTCTTTAAAGTATCTAAAAAATTCAGAATGTTATGCTGGCGTAATATATTTTAAGGTGCTTTTTTTTTCTTAAAAGATCGCTGGGGGAAAATGACAGCTTTTCTTCAAATATGGGGGATATTATCAACCACATGAACAATCAAAATAGAGTACCTCTACCATTACCTCTGATTTTAGTCTACAAAAATAGTTACCTAACCAAGATCCAGGGCTTACAATCAAACAAAACACCAAAATTCTTCTGAGGGTCCTGCTCTAATCCAGATTTCCATAGCAATACCTGAAAAGCCATTCATACATACTGCAGCTTGATCCTGTTGTATCCATTCACCTCAGAGTGATTCATCAAAGGAGAGAAAAATGAAAGAAGTCCATGTTTTAGGAACACGGGGGCTGTTCCCATCTGACAGACTGACACAAGGTTAATCAGCACTGAAAAGCTGTTCCACATGTGTGTCCGCATACAATCTTAAACTTCCATCACATCGAAGGAAGATCCCATGTTATGATGCAGAAGGACTTTAATAACCACCTATGTTCATGCCCCATATAATCTCAATATGTGAAATTCTCTCTTTTAATCTGAAATAACTTCTGGATTGAGACCAGATTCTGGCATGTTGCGATGGGCTTTGACAGCTCTGGAGCTCTGAGAACTGGCCTCAGGCTGGAGATGATGTGCACTGACCTTATTCTTGCCTCTGTGTCAGATACCCCAGGGCCACAGGGCAGCGCAGGGCTAATGTTTGGCTGTCTCATTGCAAAAACAGCACTGAGCCGGCTCTGGTTCGTGCAGCTTTGATACACCAACATCACTGACCTAACTGCAATGTCAACACATCTGGTAGAGAGACTGTGTGTGTGTGTGTGTAGGCTCACGTACCTCTCCCACAAAAAATGTACTCTTTAAATTTCCTCAGTATAAAATACTAACACAACGATACCTATATAACATGCTCAGGCCATTCAGCATGACCTTGAAGATGACAGCAAACATTTTCTGTGTACTTTCATTCACGCGTGTATTATGCTTTAAGCAGGGCATGTGGAAAACGTGCAGTTTGTTCATGTCATTTCCAAAGTCAAAGACACCAACATTGCATTACTCTCCATGACGACAAACTGATAAAAACAAAACAAAACAAAAAAAAACTTTAAAACTGATGAAACCACAATAAAGCGGTGTTACATTCCTGTTACTTTTTCCTTTTCTTGTTATGCTGTATAAGTTTCTCCAGTCAACGTGCGCAAAGTATGCGTTCGACTCATATCATTTACATGTTCAGACAGTATGCGGCTGTTCACTGTAGCACCTTGCCTTTGGCTGCGTGTAAATGCATTATTCTACATGATCGTATAAAACAGCCACTGGCTTAAAGCAGGGAGGCTTGCAGCAATGTACTTAAAACAAATGCCTGAAAAAAAAAAAAAAAACCTCAAACAAAATTCTCTTGGCACGGGGACTGTAGAATCCTCCATAGCGTTTGATACTAAACACACAATGCTTACATATAAGGAAATGCTTGAAATAAAAACACTTTCAAGCATCCCCTCTTCCTAATGGAAGATTTCTGATTCCATAACAGTACCTCAAACCTTGCACTTAAATTTCACAGTTGCCTTACTGTTTGACTCGACATTAAGTTGAAAGGAAAGGACGATGTCATTAAAAAAAAGAAAAATGATAAAGACAGAACAGGTCCTTAGTAACTGGCCTGGCTCCCTGTCATGACTGGGATGAATAACAAAGCCATGAGTGACTAATTGGGGAAAAATTGCGTTCAAAGGGACGGTCCTTGTGACTGAGAGCTCAAATGTAGGTGGTTTTTACCCTGAAAACCACACACACACTTAGTCATGAGACGGCCCAAACCGGCGGGCGTTTAACTCCAGAGTCCTGCGGACCTCGTGTTGGGCCTCCTGACCGAGGCCGGTTCCGGAACAGCCTTGGGTCGAGCGCAACCCTTCTGCAGAAAGAGGACGACCGCAACACAGTCAACCGCTCTGAAATGTATCATCTTTGCCATTTCCTCTCCAACGTCAGCTTTCGGTCGGTCGGTTGGTGAGTCATTCGCGAGAGCCCAAACCTGCTAACATTCTTCGCTGTTCATATCACGAGGGAGTTGTTCCATATGCGAATGAAGTCTGACAGTGTGCTCTCCCTGTGATCAGTCAATAAACTCACTGACTGATGATATGCCAAGAGAAAGTATGAGAGAATGTAAACTATGAGGAGAGGCATCAACCCAAAGCAAACCTATAAAGAGAGCAGCTAGTGATCTGAGCATGAATCGCTGCATTGACACTGTCATTCAGGATCTGTCCCTGGAGGACTGTACCAGAGGCATTTGTCGTCAAATAACCGATTCAACCCCGAGAAATCATGAGGAGATTCCTCCGTTTGGTAAAATAAGGTGAAACAAACAAGTGATTTCCATTGGTGTCATGTTCATTCAGTCAGATCTCTCTCTCTCTCTCTCTCTCTCTCTCACTGCTGATGTATAGCTGTGACATGCCCACATTAACTAATGAATAGCAGCAGAGTGGTAACCTAATTTAGAGGAAATTTTTTTTTCTTCTTCAAGAATCATGTTTTTTGCTCCTTCGCATAACACAAGAGAACTCTCTTCCAGATAGCTGTGTGGATTTCAGAGAGAAGACGCTACAGATAGAAAAAAAACTTTGTCTGCAAAAACTTGCCCTTTGCCCATGTCAGCGTTCTAATTCAAGCCAAGGGTTGATAGGTGTTATAACAGCAGTCTTGCAAAATACTCCTCTAACAGGCAACACTTCCTTTCGTGCCCCTAAATGTGGTTTTGTTTACAAGAAGTCTTTGCCAGCTTCAAGGATAAAAATGTGGCTCTTACAGCTGATCTCCGGTTTCCGTCATTTCTATATATATTGCGCAGCTAAGCAGCAGCCCCTTGTAACAATGTGAAGAAATGACATTTCACCCAACGGCCCGCTGACCACAGCCACCCCCCCCCCCCCCCCAAGTCCCTGTTGGATATTTAGCAGTATAGTTATTTTCAGCCCTGTAGATATAAGCTTGCTCTCTCTGTGAGTGTGTGTGTGTGTGTGTGTGTGTGGCACAGCCTCCTTTCCAAGAATCCTGCCAGATCTGCAGTGCAGAATATCCAGATGCTACAGCTGGGAACTGCCCCTGGATACTAATATACAGACAATTCACTCTTTGGCTCTATGGTGGATGTGCGGACATTGTTAAGGTAGTTCCCTTTAAATAGACCCTATTTCTGAAGGACGTTAAAAATAAGAAGATGGGAACCCCTCCCTGACTATAGAGGAAGAGAGGAAAGACAGGAAAAGAGAGAAAAAAAGATCAGTAGTGTCACCAGAACCTTTTGCTGTGTTGCAACAGCCTAAGAACACTGATTTCACCGTGTTAGTGTGACTTAAATGCTTGACAGTGCAATTTATTGTGCTGAAAACTGTTACAGTGATAGAATAACATTTTCAGCAATTGCAGTTTCTGGAAATTTTGTCAACTTTTCACTCTGTAGGCTTAAATATTTGGAACAAATATTTCTCTGAGCATTCTCCTGGCAATCATTTTTGGCTGATTTTTGACAACTTTACAGCTTACTTACGCAAAAACAAATTGGTAATATATTAAAAGGAGATATCACTCTCCATCAGAATTAAAATCTCACATCCCATAATAACCCATAATAGAGATGTGAGCAAATCAGAGTTGGTTCTTCTCATCTCCCAATCAGTGCCGGCTTGGCTTCCCAGGGAAACCTCCATTACAGTCAGAGAGAGAGAGAGAGAGAGAGACAGACAGACAGGCAGAGACAGAGAGAGAGAGATAAAGAGATAGAGAGACAGATGAAAAGTAATAAGCAGAGTTGAGAGAATCCTTTGCCATCATTGTGCTGTGCTGAGCTAAGCAAAACCATGCTGAATCCTCATGTATAAACCGCAGAAGCCACAGAAAGTATACGCTGGCAATCTGCAGCTTATAACACTTTTAAAAAACAAACAATACACAGCACAACAAAATGCTAGGCGATGGTCAGTGCTCTTATGGCACAAGGAAGCTGAAAACCAGTCCATAAAAGGGAAGCGCAAAATTGTTCAACAAAATTTCCCCAGACCGACAGACACGGTGTGATAAGTTCTAGATTTTAGAAGATGTGAAAAATGCAAATTACCCATCTGCCGCAAGACTTTGTATTTGTCTTCACAGAATTACTTTGCGGCACTGAAATTTGTATGGCTTGGTTTCAGTCACATAAAGGCAATCTTTGTACATAGCCAATGTTAGAGACATCGTCCTAACCCTCTGCTCCTCCCCGATTGCGTTGGAACCTGATAGCTGCCTCCAGCTGAGAACGGAACCACAGAGTAAATATCCGCCACTAGATGGCAATAGAGACCAAAAGAGAACGCGGTAAGACTTCGTCAAACAAATCTTCCCTCTTGCAGAGAGGACATCTGTCAGGACATCTGATTAAGACTTTTCTGCCCCAAACTCCTTATATTTGGTCCAGATTACAAATATCACCACAGCCGAAAACTGGAGTACACAACAAAACAGCGACAAAAGGCAAAATTTCTCTTAACTTTTTTTTTTCCCCCATGTACTGCCTATATTACCTATCAGTATAGATAAATCAGTGAGGTAACCTGGTCAATCAAACAAATAATTGCATTTCCATTAGAGCGTCAACACGCAATTTTCAAAGTAAATATTCATTTGGAGCTGGAGTTTGGAGTGATAGGTATAATTTCACTCACCTTCTTAAAAAAAAAAAGATTAGATTATCTTTCTGAAACAGAAAAGCATTTCAGCAGTGTGACACATCAGGTACTTACCAGCAGTTCCTGCGGTCTGATAGAATTGTCAGTGTAAATGCACAGCTTTTCCGCAGTTAAAGGACGTGTCTCTTTGAGTTTGGACGCAAGAAACATACACACTGCGCCCAGCAGCTGCAGATTACACTTTCTAGTTGGTACCACTGCTAAAAATCTGTCCAAGTAGTTCATTGCCAAAGGAAAAACTTCTTCCTCGCACTTCTGTTCTTCACAGACCTGGGCAAAAAATGACACAACTGAATAAGCCCACTGGAAAAGAGGCACGTGGCAAAATAACATCAATATCATAAAAATATCATTAATTGGGACGAGTTTAACAAAAACTAAATAACAATTACGTGAAAACGAAATATGAAACAGAGGATACTCAAGAAACAGATATACCAAAGCATTTAAACTGTTACGGTGATGTCAAGGATCGGTTCCAAGCACTAGTTAAAGTAAGGTAATCAATAATTCTAAATTGCTCATTTTCAAGGTTTAAAAAGATCTCTGGCACAGACTGCCAATAGACTTGCATTCCTTCGGTTCATTCAGTAAGAAATGAATTCAAGTCACAATCACCCGAGCCAAAAAACACCCATGCAGCACAGAACAGGAACTGTTTTTGTAAATTCGTCATATTTTCATAAAATATTTAAAAATATAAATAAATTAGCAAGGTGGACAATTTATACATCTAAATGATCGTCATCATCTTTCACACCATTCCCGACAATTGATAGCATGTTTAACATATGTTAAATATGGTTAAAACGCGTTTTTCTAAACGAAGTGGCACGCAGTCCTAGTTGAGTGCGCCACCACCGATTCGAAATATTTTTCTAAAAAAATTGTAAAAAATATTTCGTTCGCCTCAACCAAACAATTACTACATTAAAATAAACCCAAGACTGTTGTCTTCCATTCTCAATAAATACTGACAAGAAATATCGAAAGATGTGACAGTTATTGAACTTAATTCCAGGGCTACGGGTTTCGATCAGCTAGGCAAAGCAGCACGAGAGGCCCGCGCCCCTTCCGCGAACATATTTTTAGAAGAATTAAAACCAAATATTTGTCACATTATTTGTACACTAGTTAACCATGAATGCATAGTTTTGACATTCTTCTGTCAAATCATGTGCTTTTAAGCAGTTGTTACGATAAATGTGAGACAATAAAGTTATATGGAATGAAGCTAAGAGATCAAGTCCAACCAACATGAAAAACCAACATGGCGTTTTAGTTAGTATAGAACAGGGGCAAGCATTGAACTGCATACGTGTGCATGGAAATATTTATACAAAAAATAAATAAATAACATTTTAAAGCAGAACACTCTCTCCAATATCAACTCTACCGAATGCTTAAGGAAACAGGCGTTAATTGCCCTTGTCACAACGTTTAAACTGGAACCCATTCCAATTCTCTGAGATATAATCACGAGAGATTTGGTCCAAAACAAATTCTCAGAATTATAACACACAGAGAGGCTCTTTAAACTGGAGCCGTCTGTTCGGAAACGCTTGAACGAACTCTGTTATTCCCTTTCACAGTGAAAAGCTGACAGAATAAATCCGAGTAGTCGGTAAAAGACGGTTTTGAAATGAGGTGTGAGTACGGAAATGGAGAGCTGGTCGAGCATTTCAGTACAAACCTCCAGCATCCAGGTCGCGACCATCCTCCTCATAAAGGGTTGAATATCTTTCTGTACGCATTTGAAATAAGAACATTGGGGTAGAAACCTTTCTTCAATTGTCAACAACCTCTGTAAGACCCTGTCATCATACAGGAGATTCGGGTCAGGACGGGCTCTTACGATGGTGTCCATTTCCAGACACAGCAGTTCCATGATACCTCAGTCTTTCCGCTTTCAAATGATTCGTAAGAAAAATAAGAATATCAGGGTTGCAGAACGCAAAAAGACTGCAAAGAGAGACTTTTTGAAAACATAAAAAGCGAGTCTGCAGGGCTGTCCGGGGTACTCCTGCCTCCTTTTGCGAACTTTTTTCCTTTCCCCCTTCGCTCTACTTCTACTTTCCTCTTGCTAGCAACATATGAATACTGCGTTAGTGACGCAAGCTTGCAAGCAGACTATTGGTTCACATTATTCTTCCTCTTCTTTTCTTCCTCTGCTGGAAAGTAGAGCAATATTGGTCTCTTTACAGAATTCTGCATGTATCTTCTTGGTGGCTGTCATATGGACTGATTATGCAAACATCTACCTTTGGACACACATCACATATTCAATTTGAGAATCTCCTCCCAAAAGCTGAAATGTTACAGAAACACGCTACTACAATGAATAAGGCTATAAATGATCTTATTTACAAATAGACATACAAGAGAGTCATGATCATTTGAAATTAATAAGTCAATAGGAACTGAACTGCATTTTATTTGCGATTGAGATAAATAGAATGGAAAGAATTAAACTAAGATAAGCCTTCAATAAAATATTCAGTGATAATTGCAATTGTTGAAACCCCAGCAAAAAAAGAGCTTCAAATGATGTACTAAACTTAAAGTAATGTCCCCATTCCCCCGCCCATCCCAAAGCCACAGCCCGCTTTAACCAGAACTATCTTTTTAACAGCAGTAACTCTTGCGGCTTGGTGATAGCCTCGCTTTCTAGGAAATGCACTTGAAACAAACTGTGCAAGATAACAGTTTGTTGTTGACCTGTGTCTAAGCCAACTGTATTAAAATACTGTATTGGTAACTCCACGTTGGTCTAACACTTACATCTGCATACTTATGAGAAATAGAAAACTCATAAAATAATAACCGAATACTAAATGTGAAGAAGTATGTCTTTTGCCTCCCAGAAGTTATGAACAATACTGATGCTTTGAGTTACATTACTCAAGGAAATGTTGTCAAAACGTTATTTGTTGAAACATTACGAATAAACGGAGCTCTAGACCCAGTCATGCAAACAACCAGACAGATGCATGCCCCTTTATGTCGGCGATCGCTGATCATGAGAGACAGCATATGTCCGATACAGCCAGAGCACATCAGTGACGTCCCCGTATCAGCGAAATCGTGTCTGGAAATGGAAATGTCTCTTTAAAGCATTTTGTCTTCCTCCCCGTTGTCACGATTTGCATAGCCAATAGTTCTCCTGCGCGCGACTGAGGCTTACGAATTGTTACTGGGCAGACTTTTCTCAATGGACCTTTCACTGTGCCCGGAAGGAGCGCTTAAACAAACCTATTTTAACCATCATCAAGTCATGAACGAGCAAATGTCTTATTCTTTAAGCAGTTTTCGCAACTCTCAAATAAAGTTTGAAAGGGTTCACGCAAACGAGTTCGACGCAATCTGGAATCAATATGCTGGTGTTAATATTGCTCAGGAAATCACAAAGTAAACTTCTTATTAACCATTATTGGGTAGATTTGATGCATACCCCAGCAGACAAAAAGCGTGTTCTGTAATAAGAGGACGCATTTACCAACAGGAAATGCCAGGTAAAAAGGTTTACCGATCATTGTCACCAAACTTATACTGAACTCAAAACTGTCACAAGTAATGCGCATATAAAGTGTTAATATTATTCAGTGGTGGGTTTACCTTCCCGATGATATTTAACAAATGCACATGGCCGATACAACACAGGCAACTGAAAACAGTATTACCATTGGGTGATTATTTAAAAAAATATGTGTATATGGACAGGAAGGCAATGTATTGCATTTATGTCAAGAAATCAACGTATTTCTTCGCAATATCAGTAAAGGATTAAAATAATGGGTCCGACGCGCAATTTTCATTCATGAGGACGAATCATTTGTGAGAACAGAGAAAGAAATATTTAAGTGATGAATAACATCCTTTTGAAAACTGAGTGTCAGCAAGTCCTAGGAAAAGGACCCAGGATACACTGTCCCCGTCGCTCTGAAACGAACGGTAATGCGCCTACTTATCCTCAATAAATCATTACCAAAATAAACTAACTTACTGTATCATACTGTTGACCTACTGTTATCTCTAGAACGACACAACACTCTGTCAAGCTCGTGAGAGAATATTTCAAGACTTTGCGTAAAAGAAAGCGCAACAAGTGAGTATAACTAACTGGAATCTTGACTGAAGAATTGCGTTTTCTATACACACCTATAAAACGCAAAGTAATAAAGCACTGCTAAATGATGTTTTAGGTGTTTCAAGTTATTTCCGTTTCCAGTCGAACGTCTACCGACCCGTGAGACTATCCATGTGAAGTTCCATGTTCTCTCCGGTCACTGAATTCGCGCGTGAATGTGTGCTGTCATTAACGGGCATCCTTTTTGCACTTTATTTTTACACACCCCATAACAGTATAATATCCCAGGAATAGTTTTATAAGTTTTGTACAAAAGGTGGTCTCGAGGGTAATAACTGGTTGTCTTGAGTGTTTTAGTCGCATCTCAATTAAATTTTGTCAGGAAGCATCTTTTTCCGACATATATTTTAAACAGTAGCATTCAAGTCGCCGGTTATGAACTAAGTTGCGCATTAAAATGCTATTGAATCAGCATACCTAAAGACAAACACTAGTCAATTTAATAAAAGTAGATTATGGATTTAAGTAACTCTTCGCTTGCAGTCTTTCGTTTGTGCTTCTCATTGCTTCTGACCTTACCACGCCGCATTTTCGCGGAAAAATTACGTCACAAAACTTTTTGTTCTGACTGAGAGCTCGCCAGCGCGTGGCGTTTCCCGGATGCCCGCAATTAACGCGATATCTGTAAAGGCACACCCAGTGAATCTTTAAAACGACCTCCATATGTAGGTCTGGTTTTATTTTTCTGATGATACAAGAAAATTGTATTTACTATTCTCTTTTCTAGAAAAATTATTAATTCATCATTTGTAACAGGTCTTATTTTTTCAGCTGGCTACTGAAAATCAGATGTCTATTTACATCCCTTCATTAGTGATATAAAAAAATGAAGATTATGATGAACATTAATATTGTTAACATCTTAAATCTTAACCATTGTAAGTGAATAAGGATGAATATATTAATGCAGTGTTTTGAGGAAACATACAGTTGTCAGGTCCTGAGACAATTACAATGAATAAAGCAACCAGTGCTTTCAACTGAAATGGCTCATTAAGTCTGTTATTTCCATGTTAAAACATTGCCAGACATGTGTTTTGACAGGTGTAAATATGCTATATGGGAATGCATTTTAAACAAATGAAAATACTTAAATATGGATATCTAATAAATGTCAAATGCCCCACAACCCCAAAGCAAAAAACAACTACACATAATTCTCACAAAATTAATCACTGGGAAGCTGATAAAGTTCAGGGAAAAAAACATCTTTTGCATAAACCTAAACTGGACCTACTTACAAAATAATGTATGATCTCACCAGCACAAAGCTGAATGCTGAATGAAGACAGCATTTTGGTTTGCACTGATTAATGGTTGCTGTGAATTTTATCCAAACATAGGTACTTTATCAAAAGATATTTTCCATCACTACAAAAGCAGTAGTAACAATTTGTTAAATTTGTTCATCAGTTCCATTTTTGTAAGTGGATTTTGCCAAAAAAAAAAGTAAAAATAACATATTAAAATGTACCTGAAACATTTTTGAAATGTGATTCTAAGGAGCTATACTTTTGCAGATTTGTGTTATGGAGGATTTAACAATAGTTGAGCTATTACTAAATTAACATTTTTTTTAAAGGAAAAATGTTGTAAAACATTTAAAACAGGGTGTGCATACACATTATGTGGTCACAGATTTCTTGACTTCCTCTCTTACTGATCAGCTATATCCAGTAAGCAAAATTAAGACTCAAATATCAGGTACCTTGGTCTCACATTATACTGACTGTTTCAAATTTCACAATAAATTGTTCTTGTGTCAGAAACACAGCCAATAATGATGCAAATAATAAACAGAGACAAAATGTTGTATAATTAATACATTTATCAACTACTTTCACACAATATTAGTTCACATGTCAGCAGACTTTGCAACATGTAATTGTGCTGAACAATTACACGGAAGATGAATTCATAAGTGAGATATGTTTAAAACTGCAATAAAGAACAGTCAAAAAATACACCAAATACAAAAATCCATCAAAACCATTTACAAGGAAATTGTATGGTCACATTTTGCTCTAACAGTGGTTTTCTTGTCAAGGAAAACAAGTTTCTAAAAGTGTGAAACTTATTTTAAGCAATTCATGAGCCTTTTACTTACTACAGCACAGAAAATGACAAAATAGCTGTGCCCCCCAATACAGACACACAAACATGCATATACACACACACACACACACACACACAAACACACACACAGGCAGATACAGTTCTGTGGTTCAACAACAGCAGATGTTCATTTAAAAAAAAAGGACAAAAAAAAAGACAAAGCCCTCTGTCAGCCATCATAATAAAATGTGCCATGCTTCATTGATTTAATTTGTTTATATTTTTATCCCTTCTGTTATTACAGACAACAATTATTACGACTTTAGAATTGGTTGAAATGTGTCAGACAGTTGCAGCTCCGAAAGATAAAAGTGCTACCAAAACAAGTTTTTTTTGTGTCCTTTCCATCTAAACTCCAAACACACGATGCCCATCAATGAGCCCTGAAACGTAAAAAAAAGAGAAAGAAGCGGAGACGCTTGGCTCCAGCTCCCACCGACATTTTACACCTCACACTCCACTTTTGCTTTTATCCCTCTAAGACCCTCCCTCAGAACAACTCAAAAAGAGGGACAGCAGGATGATCTGCTGAGGTGGTTTTGAAGAACTACCTCAAAAAACAAAACATAACAAAAACAACAACAATAAAAAAACCCTAAAAAACAAAAAACAGACACCATGAGTTCCTGAAAGACAGAGATAACACAAAGTTGATTTCAAGATGCATCATAAAGAGGTTTATGCTATTTAATATCAGACACTTACAACAACTGGATCTACACAACCTGAGGGGACGTCACAGAGGGACCGAGAAGTTGACATGACGTACCCATAAACATTGTCGTGTGTGTAAAAAGCACAGCCTTTACCACACATTCATTTAATACATTCCAAATACGTTCCACTCAAAGCAGGTTTCATCAGTTAACCTGTTCCGAGTAACTCCACTCTCAGTTTTCCAGCTATCCTTTTTTTTTTTTATGGTTGATCCTGTGTCTTAAAACTGGCTTGAATGACCAGTTCTGTGGGATCATCAGACTCCCTCACACATTCTTGATGGCAAACTACCCTCCCAAATTCCTTAAAACATTCTCTTATCTGACTAACCAAAAAAAAAAAAAAACAAACCCACACACACAAAAACTAGAAAGGAAAGAACAAGGTCTAATTGTTGTCGGCGGAGAAGAGGTAGTCGACTGAGAGATGAGTGTCTGGGGCTGTTGAATGTCATGTCTGTTTGAGGAGATTAAAACGATGCTGTAGAGATGAACGCGCTTTGACATTTTGATGATAGTTTTCCTTGCGCATTTCTTCACGTTGTCTCCTTTGATTTGACGATGATTATTCATGAGTGCAGTGAAAGCTTAATGCTGGATCATTAAAAAAAAACGACAACAACAACCGAGAACAAAGCTAATGAAAAGTTTATGCGTTGATCAGAAATCTCTAGGTATGAGACCTATCTCTTTAAATGTCATGACAAGTTTAATTTAGTCTACATATCATCGACCTAGTCGTTAATTATGTCTTTTTTTAATTACCTTACATCACCTGAACATTAGACCTGCATAGAGGAGACACAGTGTCTTTTGTCAGTCTTGCACTGCACTGACAGTACAGATCTCCAGAGAAATCACAGAGTCACTCGACTGGTATTCAGCTACCTTTCACATCTCTGAAAGTTTTGAACCTTTCCTTTCTCCAGCTTTCCGTTAACATTGAAGTCTCTACACGTCACACAGTTCTAACCTTAGATACTTCCTCGCTAAGGATTGTTAATGTTTTCTTGTCCATGAGGAGGATACTTAGTAAAGGTTTGCCTTTTTTTTTTTCTCACACTTGACTAACACAACAATGCATTTTTGTTCAGGGTAACTCAGCTGCTGCTGTGTCTTCATTCTCCTCCTAGGGCAGCGTTTTTCCCAGGTTCATATCACTAGCCCTTGACTTTGTCACTCAAGGAACAGCTGCTTGCTGATACTACATCAGCATCCAGTACCCCCCCACCCCCTCGCCCTTGTCTTCTCCTCTCCTGAGACGACCCACGTGTAGAAACAAAGGCACTGTTGCAACCTTGGCACTCTCTGAACCTTTGTTCAGAATGCAAGGACTTTTAGGTGCAGGTTGTGTCCCTTAAGAATTCCTTACCACAAAGTACTCTACAGACACCCCCCCCCCCCCTTTTTTTTTTTTTTTTTTTTTTTGTGGTTGCTTGTAGCGCGACAAGGAGAGCAAACATCCTGAAGTCTTCCACCTGGAAGCCAAGCATACCCTGGCTTTGTCAGAGAGGAACAGGGCTAGACCAAACACGCACACGCACGGGGTGGAAACATTCTCTACCGGGCGTGTGCGTGTTTGGTCTGGATTGACCTTTGATTGGCATTTTAACTTTGAACAAAACTTCTCAAACTTCAGTTTTGCCTGAAGCTAATCACATGACAACAACAACAACAACAACAACAACAGCAACAACAAAGCTAATTTAATCAAAACATTCACAGACACATTCACAAAACAAACAAACAAAGCCCCCACCCCCCCCCCCCCCACCCCCCGGAACTGTGATGGTTAAGGATGTCTACAATAGAACTGAATATACATGCTGAGTGAACATGCGTTTCATACAATTATTGATGTTTTATGAAATATGAAAAAAAGAGACAGAGTTAGCTGCAAGGGGAGTAATGATCTATTAGAAATGTATCATTGTTGTAGATCGATGAGCCAGAGGTTTGACAATGTTTTTTATCTTCCCCCCATTCCTGTACTTCTTTTAAGTCAGAGCGGGCCTCTTGGAATTGGCTTATGAATGATAGATTTCTAGAAAAAAATAAATAAATAACTTAAAAAAAAAATCCAGTGACTAATGATTTGGTGACAGATGTGTCAGTATTTGAAGAAACATTTGCATAGTTCTGGTTCTATTCTCCCTGACAGTTAAAAAAGCAAACACCCTCGTTGACTGGGACTCTGACGGTTTTTTTTTTTTTTTTTTTGGTCGCCAGCTGCTGATAAACAGGAGGGGTAAAAACGGAGCGAAGCATTCATGTGAATCTGGTTCTGTCGACTCCATCGCTCAGACTTATTTGACAGAAAAATCTGCATATTACTCTGCGTGTTATTAATTCATGCATCACAAAGCAGAAGCGAGGAGGCAGAAACGTTGACTTCTCCTCAAAATCAGAGCAGAGAGTTAAGACTGGATTGAAACTTTTGATGCCACTTACTGTAGACTTTGGGGAAAAGTTCCTCAAATACAGACATTATTTTAATGCATCTAAGATATTGTTTTTACACAAATATTGTTTGTATAGAATTGTGTTTCCCTGAATGGAGCATGACGATACTGTAATTGTACAGACATGACGTCAGTTTGGTGTTACTGTTGTCAGATGGTGACTAACTGTGGGCAAATAAATGACATACTGGTGGTGATGCATAGCAGTATTTTGTTTACTACCCACGGATCATATCCAATTCTGTTAGGAGTCTGTTTGTTGGTTTTTCTCATGAAGTCACACCTGTGTAATGCATAAAGGAGGGACAGCAAAACTATGTTGAATTACCTTCTCAGTTGCTCTAGTCACCTAGTTTTGTGCTCAGTTTAGGGGACGGGGGTAGGGATCGGGGTGGCAGGGGGGTGGTTGTGCAGGGTTCCTACACGAGCAGCTGTTATACGAAAATAGGACTTGATGAGATACAAGACTGAGATAAGGTGTTACGAATTACCAATTACTGTTTTCTCACATTCCACAAACAGCTCTTCAGGTGTTTTCTCATGTGGTCTGCTTAATAATAACAACTCCCATCGTACTTCTTTAACCTAAAAATAAACATGCAACAATAGCTTTAAGGTATATATAAATAGATGCAGAAAGAGAGAGAAAGAGGGCCATTTTAAAAAGAATATTTAAAAATTCACCTTTCATAAAAGCAACTCTCTGAGACTCCTCAGAAACGGAGAACACTAAAGCGACAATGTCAAGTTTATGTTACCTGGTCACACTCTCACAACAATGTGCGTAAAAATTCACAGCACAGGGACGATGTGGAGCTTAATAATCTGGTCCGTTTTCGGAAGTGCAAATGTTAGAGGCAAATTTACTAGCCATGTTGGTCTGCAGTCATTGCCTTTAGACACATTTGTCGGTTTGAATTCCAGCGTATGCCTTTATAATGACAACATGTGTCTGTCGCTATCTCACTCGCACAAAGGTAAAAGGGAAGCTTTAGAGCCTGGGAAAATCTGGAACAGTGTGAAATTACCTTGATCCAAAGATTCCTGCTGCATACCAGCTCAATGAACCCATAACAGTGCCAGGAGCCAGACTACAGCAGAACAGCTGAGAGTAACATGGGGGACACTTCAGTGAAACAGAGAGAGAGAGAGGGAGCGGGAGAGAGAGAGAGAGAGAGAGAGAGAGAAAGAGAGAGAGAATGAAACAAAGATGATTGAAGAGTCACAGTCACCTATTTAAAATGTCTTGCGTCTCGTTTTAAAAGTGAATAAGTCCGTACATGTGAGGTTTTAACAAGAGAATATAGTAAATTGACTGGAAGAAGATGCCAGTCAAGATTAACCATTTTCCTTTAAACCTGTGATTCATGTTGAGTTTCTTTAAGCTGAAGTAGATATTGTTATGGCTGTTGCTGAAAAACTCACAGGCATGCGTAATTGCTCTATTTAACCTCAGATGCAACACTGAGCAAAGAGTAAGAGAGAGAGAGAGAGAGAGAGAGAGAGAGAGAGACAGAAAGAACAATAACAACATCAGATGTTGCCAGGAAAAAAAAAAAACATTGCTCAAAGTTTATGTATCTCATCCAGTCTCATTCTTGGCCTTGTAAAACGTCTATTTACAATATGCCACTTCCTAATCACACGTTGTTAACCTAAAGTGAACTCGCGTTTTCTCTCTCTGTATGACCGTGCAGGGTAAACAAAGTCTCTGCTTTCTTTCCTAATAACTAAGTTCAAGTCGAGTGTGAAAAGTCTGTGTGAAACACACACACACATACACACACACACATGCACCAAAGGCAACCAAGAAGACTGACAACCGACAAAAGTGAACTTATAGTACACAAACAGTCGGACGGCACAAAAAGATCATTTTTGCACAGGGATTGTCCATTAAAATAACTTTTTTTATTTCTTCAAAAGGATGAAAGACTTTGATTCAATTTTAATTTGAAGATCAACACTTGTGTGCAAAAAATATTTTTATTTCTATTTTTCAGAGAAAGACACCATAGGAAATGATTTCAACTCAGCGTGCTAACTAGCTGTCGCTTAGTAAAGCATTACAGCAAATTTCACACGCCGTATCACATACTGTACCCCCACAGTGAGTCAAAGCAAAGATGCAATCATCACTCAGACATTTCAATCCACATACTGACATTTCGCCTTCAAAGTAAGTGTCGGGTAACATTTCCAATGGCAGAATTTGGATATCAACGCATACTTATTTAAATAAAGACCGAGAATATTGTTCATCACTGTTGCTATGCAACTATCCAAAACAAAATCAAAACTGTGAGTCACACTCCTGCCAGTGTTAAGTTATCCAGTTGATTTTGCAATTCATACTGCTCACAGCTGAGGAGCTTTGACTTATCATTTTTCACTAATCATCTCGTAGCCTTCATAATAACACAGTGCATAATGAAATATGCTAATATAAACAAATACCTGTTTGTTAAAAAAAACACTTAAATTGTAGTTAAGTCCTACTGTGCATGACTTTGAAGTGATGGTTATTCGACGCAAGAAAAAAAAGTCACTCATGGAGGGGGTTTTCTGACCTAGAAGGTGAATGAAAATGGTAAGAATGAAAAGAGACGCAGGAAAAAAAACCCAAGTCTACGAGTAACATGGCGAGTAAGAGAGTTTGCGTAAACCAAAATGCACCTGTGTTCTCTCTGCCATTCTGTAACGAGTTTGTCGTTATCTTACACCTTGAGCTTTGGCACACTTATCAGATCTCTCCAAGAAAATGAGAATACCGCCGCTATTTTCTCGCAAAGCGGATCAGAGCCTTAGCATACACCCAGAGTTTTTACTTTCAAATGCACTTTCCATCTTTATGCGTTAAGCCTCAATGCAAAGACTCAACAACTGAATCCATGTTACCTTAAGGGAGTCAGTGCATTCTCTCTCTCTCTCTCTCTCTCTCTCTCTCTCTCTCTCTCTCACACACACACACACACACTGGCAGTGACACAGTTGTCCCAGTACTAGACCCGGGTAAGTCTCCTGTGACTTGGAGAGGTTTGTTGTCGTTGGATTTATACCAAACCCTCCACAGATACTGATCAGATGGCAAAGCTTACAGTCACAAATATTCTGCTCTGTTTCATTTTTTTCATATCATCTTTTTTTCATTCCTTTCTTTCCTTGGAACGTTCTCTGTACATAATCTTATCGAGATACCGCAGAAATGCAGAGGAACGGCAAAGGGCGGAGGGCAGGTTTTTTCCACACCTGCCGTGGCATCGTTGGATGACTCATTTCTCAGACCGAGGTCTAAAACGGACCACCCAGAACAGTTACTGTCCCGTAAACCAGGTCTGCTGACCCACAAACACCTAAGACACAGCTGTCATGGTATCGTAAGTACTGTATAAAAGAGTGACATGACGGAAAAACAAAAGGACAGGGGGTCTTTGGGTCTGGCTGAGTTGATTTCAATCTCTCGTCTTTTGCCAGTTCTTTATTTCCCCTTATGGAAATCAATTTCATACTCGGAGGCTACATTTTTTTTTGCCATTGTTTTTAAACCTGAACATGTGGCACTAACATTCCCTCTAGGCTGAAATTTCTCAAAACATGTGTAAAAATAACTGTAAATATATCTATGTTTATCTCAGCTCATATGTAAGAGGGTTGTCTCTGTGCACCATGATGATTATGTTTTTTGACACTGAGACAATTGTAAAACAAATCTCTAGTAAATGAAAAAAAAACAAAAACAAACAAAAACCAACTCTCTTTGCTATTTGCCTGCAGGTTAGGTACGGCTCATTCAGGATGGAGGCCTGAGAGATGAGAGGCAATCTGCTTTTGACAGAGTCCAGCAGCCACGTGATTCTGAGGTGACCAAGTTCAAATCTTTGCATTGAGCCCTGTGCCATCTGGACATTTATTCGTTGTGGCTTTCTCTCGGTCCCACACAGTTTCTCCGTTGATCAGAAATGGGTCACAATCTTGCCTAACAAGGCCGGCTGTTGACTTTGATTTGTGTTTGTGATGGGTTTTTTTGTCTTTGCTCCACGAGTTAGCGGTAGAGGGGCCAATGCCAAAACACATACCGTAAGGTCGAGAAAAGTCGGGGAGAGAAGCGACACTGGGGCAGGGGCAAACCTCATTCCGAAACCCTCGTTCTGAAAAGGATGACAATTAGTGATACATTACCTCAGGAATTCCAAAGCAAAGCAAAAAGGACCCAGGCCACATCAGAGGCCTGCATTCATCTTTCAATCATCCTCTCCCCTAATCATGTTAACTCATACTTAATCGCATTGCAATTACTGACAGGAGTGTGACCCTGCTCCTTCTACCAGCCTAATCTAATACATGTGTTTCCGAAAAGACAGAGGAGCGCGTTGTGTCAGAGATGGAGAGCAGTGAAGAACAAAAGAGAGAGAGAGAGAGAGAGAAAGAGAGAGAGAGAGAGAGGAAAACGACATCTACATGCTGTGTCATGCAGTGACTATAAAAAGGGATGCAGGCTTTTTCCTGAATCAGCCTATGAAGGAAAGGCAGCTATTTTTAGCGGCTATGCAAGACAAGTAGAAGTGTAAACAGACACCATTGCTGGAAGGGGACCTGTAGATGACAAGCAGACGCTGGGTCTTCTGCTATCTTCTTCCAACAAAGGGCTACATTGGTCAACTAAAAAAAAAAAACGAAAACAAACATGCAAAAAAAACCCCAAAACAAAACAACCAGAGGCTTATTGATAAACTGCCCTCGTCCATCTGAGTCACTCTCTTCCTCCCTCTCTCCCTCTCTCTCTCTCTCTCTCTCTGTGGTGAAAGTCCCATTCATGCTCGGGTGGGGGTGGGGGGGTCCCTTGGTGGAACCGAAATAGTTCTCTTCACCACCACCAATTTCTCCAGGGTCACCTTCCATTCCCTAGCATGCCAAGGGTCACAACCTCAGACCTCCCGACTGAGGGTGCACCCCCCCCCCCACCCCCTCTCTAGAGTCCTCCCCAACTCCACCACCACAGAAGTAGCCTGGACTTCAACAGACCAATAATGAACCTGGGTGGGGACCAGTCTGGAACTGCTCTCTGCACTCTGTCCTCAAAAATACCTCAAAGAGACTGCTGACAGATATCCATGCAATGGTTCCTTTCACCCCGTTTGACGTGAGAGGGGTTTGGTGGGAGGACTCCACCAAAGCCAAACGGCAGAGGGTTATGAATGAAAAGCCCTTTAAAAAAAGAGAGCGAGAGAGAGAGAGAGAGAGAGAGAGAGAGATGCATTCCTGAGGCAAGGGCAATGAGGGGGAGCAGAAGGTTGGGCAAATCAAGTCAGGCAGCTTTCTTTTTTTTTTTCAGCCATGTCGCCTCACGCTAGACTTACAATGAGATGATACAGAGTCGTGTTAGACTGATGTGGAGAATCAATGTCCTATTTAACCTGATACAAAATGAGGAGTCAACGTCGAAGCATGAAGTTCTGGGGGAGGCATATAGACTGGAAGTGTTTTTTTTTTCTTCCAAACTTTTCTCATGTGGTCCATCGCAAGCATCATACAGGTAATTCACTTACGTGTATCCAGTTAGCGATATTAAGACCGGAAGAGTTTCGACTGAACTCAAAGGGCAAAAAAAGAAACTGCTGAAAGCACTGAACAGCAGGATACTGAGACGTCAGAACACACGTGCAGAATTTGAGAGCATAAAGAAAAAAAAACATAAACAAAACTGATCTTATTTGTTTCCGATGGGTTCCAGAGTATTCCCAAACGTTTGACATCACGCAGTACTGGACTTCAGTGTGATCCTGCGAAAAGGGCCACTCTTTCCTAAGTTCGGGAAAAATTCAGTATCAGAAGAAGAGAGAGAGAGAGAGAGGTCTGAAAGAAGCACCGATTGACAAGAAAGCCAACACCTTTGTCAAGCACTAATTATACCCCAATTATACCTTTAACAGGAGTGGAGCGATGCTGACGTCTCAAAGGTTACAAGGCCAAGCCTCTCCTCTACGTCTGATCGGCTAACATCAGTGGGTTAGCAATTCTCTCGGTCACATGTTAACGCAGAGTCAGAAAGAGATCGACAGCCCCCATCTGTCTGTCTGTTTGCCTGTCTCTCTCTCTCGCTCTGTCTGTCTGTCTTGTTCTGTCTGTCTGCCTGTCTTTGTCTGTCTGTCTGCCTGGCTGCCCCTCTCCCTCTCTCTACCTCTCTCTCTCTGTCTCTCTGCCTGTCTCTCATACAGAAGCACACATACATTAAGCTGCAGGCGCTGGTGGAAACAGTGTGCGGCATTCATGAAGCTGTTGGAGAGACTAGGTAGACTATATGATAGACATATAGAGCCAAGCCCTGAGCGGCTCCAAGCCTAACTGCAAGGTACATAAATTCTGTCTGGATTTTGTGCCGCGGCTGTGTGACTTTGCCAACAACTGCCCCCAACCTCCCCCCCAAAAAGAGCAGCCCAATCAAGTCGTGCTACCATGAGTTGGAATAAAGCCATTGAAAGATGTGTCCTTTTTTTTTTTTTTTTTAAACGATAGCTGTCATGAAACACTCTCACATTACACCCACATCGCGTCAAATAAAACCCTTTTTTTTCCTAAGCCTCGTGGACGTCATCTCTTTTCACTCTGTTCATTGGCCTGATGAAAGTTCGTTGGACGGCAAACTCCTTTTCCCCAACCCACTTGTTGCTTTTCCAAGAACGTGAGCCACGATTTTCCCACCAGAAGCATCAAACGTGGAAGGTTTGTTGCAGCCAGGAGCAGCAGCGTACCTACAGGTCTGGTTTCCACACCCCATAGGAAAATACATATGCCACATGACGACTGCTCATTAAAACTCAAAACGTGGGTGAGACCAAAAGTGTGCATTCCACGGGAAATCCGTAACAAGTGAACACACGTTCACTCACCAGTCCCGACGTTTCAGAGACGTGAAAGTGGAGAGATTAACTACATTTTTACAGTAGATCAAACATTCTGATGAAAGATGGCTTGAGTAAAAGAAATCGTATTGAACGAATTAACAAATTAACAGTTTTTCTAAACGACAGAAACATAGGGATAAAATTGAAGGTGACGATGGAGGTGATGAATTACGTGACAGACGGTGATAAGATCTGAGAATAAACTGTGTTTAAAAGTCACAAAACATACAGTCAGGAAGAGGTGAGTGGGAGGGTTGCATTGTCACGTGGAGTGACATGTTTTTAAAAGCAGTTACATTTGTATGTGTGTGTGTGTGTGTGTGTGTGTGAGTATGTGCACGCACTTGTATGTGTGGACGTGTGTGCAGGTATATGTATGTGTGCATCTGAGCATGTTTGTGTGTGTGTGGGCGCGTGTATTAGCATAATAATCCAACACTTGCTGCAATAGACATTCTTTTGGCTTGCAGCACATCAATGGCAACAACCTTATCAGCTTTCTTATATTACAAAGAATCACACAATAATCCTATGAATACAACCACAACGAAAGCGATTCCATATAAGAGAGAGAGAGAGAGGAAAAAAACCACTGGAAAGGCAACGTAATTTTTGTTGTCGTTCCCCTCCACCTTTGGGTTGAAACAGACAAAATCTTGTCCCCCCACCAGTACACCTTCTTCTTGTTTCCAGACACATCAGGACATCCACCTCCAATCCCACCTCCATCTACTCCCCCCCCCCCCCCCCCCCCCCCCCCCCCCCCGCCCACACCCAACCCACCCAGCCAGCCATCCACACTTGGTGTGTGTGCAGGCCCCCACACTCACGCTCCGCTCTGGAGCAGATTGAGTTACACTTGTGAGCTTGCAAACAGTGTGCCAGAATGACAGTGTTGGAAACTTAGAAGGAGAAAAAGAAAAAAAAGAAAAAGAAAAAGAAAAAGAGGGTGGGCAGGAAGAAAGGGGTGTTCTAAATGCTGAGTAGAGGAGTTTGGTTATTATTGGAAAAAATTAAAGAGGTCATTCATGAACGAGAGCCAAGATATGAGGAAAGCGCTCTCGTGTCTCAAACAGTGGGGGAGATCGGGCCAAGTCCCGGGCCAGCTGTTGTTCCAGGCTCTGTCTTTATCACAGAGGCATTTCCCAAAGAAAAGAACTGCTCTCTGACTTGAGGCATGGGGAGACAGCGGTGAGAGAGGGCTCGTGAACTGAAAGCACTCTCTCACCACACACACACACACGCACGCGCGCACACCCACACACACGCACACACACACACACACACACACACACACACACGCACACACACACGCACACTAGAGCCCAGGTAGACAGAGCCTTAAAGAGACACTAACTAGCTGGCAAATATTTGTGCATAGAATCCACATCCTGGGATAGATCAAAGGAGAACAACCTTGACTTTGCGGGACATGCCTTCCAGCCATACAACACACTCATACAATGTTCCTCCCCCAATACATTCTTCACTGGGAAAAAAGAGGGAGAAAGAGAGAGAGAGAGAGAGAGAGAGAGAGGGGCAGAGAGAGACAGTTGACTGTGAGAGAGTGTGTGAAAGTTAGAGACAGAGAGAAAGAGAGTGTGTTAGAGAGAGAGAGAGTGAAAGAGCGAGTAAGAGTTAAGAGTTTAATATTGGGCACATCAAGGGCTAATTATTAGGAGTTGGGGGGTAGTGGTAGTTGAGTTTGGGGGGGGGGGGGGGGGGGGGTTCTTTCCAGGTTTCTGCCATCTGTCAGTTTTATGAAAAGCAGGGGAGGAAATTGGCTCTTTGGGCTGTTTGGCCCACGAATAATGAGCCAGTGAAAATGATTGTTATAGATGACCCTTCCGCGCCATCCTCATATGGAGCCAATCCAAGTACACTCGGCTAGCTTCAAACAATCAGGGATAAATCAATTGGATGTTACGGGCAACAGGGAGGCAGTCTGGGAAAAGCCTGTAACGACATCCGCTGCACACCGGTGCAGAGGCGCTGGGAAAGGCTTTTCCCGAAGGCCCCGACTGCACAGTGCCTCTCCCGTCTGCAGGCGATTATCGTCCATAATGCTCAGACCCTCTCAAACGTACAGCACCCCCCCCCCCCCCACCCCACCCCCGGCTGGGGATGTGTTCTGTACTGTATGTGGGGAGGGGGCGGGAGGTCAGGGAGACACTTTCGACGAAAGAGTCAAACGAGTATGATGGACACAGACAGGAGATGACGGTGCTAGACACTCTACAGACAAACATGCTGATGCCTTTCAACTTTTTACAATGCAGTTTAACCTGCTATAGTCAATGCAACTAAATGTAGAAATACAGAGCTCTGGAAAAGTTATCTGAAGCACTCAAACAATCATTATGTGTGAACGTGACAACATGCCGAAGTAAAAATGTTGGTTATGACCAAACGTTGCAGACTCTGGATTGCATTTCAGTTGAATTAAATTGAATTAAAGCAAATGTATCGAATGAAGAGACAAAATCAAAAAGAACACTCAAAAAAAAGGGACCAAAGCCTGGCTTGTTTGTCATTTAAGAATAAGTGACAGGTTCCGGAACAAACTGAAGTGATTGCGTGGCACCTGTGTGTGATACCGTGTCACTGATGCATATCGCAGTTCTCAGAGTGTTTGGGAACATATCAATCTATATGTGGTGAATAGCTTGAGATAAGGCTGGTATGTGTGTCAGGTTTCAAACACTGGGACAGAGCGGAGGCTTTTTCTTTGGGAATTCCCTTCCATGGATGAATGAAGCCCATGTCCATCAATTCTCCTTTCTTCCAACTCTCACTCTCTCTCTCTCTCTCATTGTTGTCCATCTCTCTTTCTCTCTATCTCTCTCTTTGTCTTGTATGGTTTCTGCAACTCATAACAATTTTACGGCAATAACTTAGAACATTTGGACATGATCTGCGTGTAGTGCATTGAATGTGATAACAGAATGTCTGTTGGATGACTCGGAAGTGTGTAGAAACTTTTAAGTTTTTTTTTTTGGGGGGGGGGGGCATCTGTGACTCTATATATCTTAAGCCTCCGGGTGACAGACGGAGGCCCTCTGCCCCAGGACAGGAAGCACAGACTGCTCTGCAGCAGCACTCATTTGTGTCACCGCCGCCTGAGTTATGACACGCTCGCATCATCTGCTGAGACCCGGACAGCTGCCCGGACAATTGGTGTGGAGGGAGGACGGACACACACGTCACCCTATCACCACTGGATAACTGCAGCTTGTCGCACTGTTAGCATAACTAGCGCAGAGAATGTTTGTGGTTAAACAAAAGGAACAAAAAGAAAAAAAAACAGCAGAAGAAGAAAGAAAACAGTGAGCTTCTAATTAATTGCCACTAACTGAATCTGTCAATAAACCCCTGCATCGGCCCCATGGTGTTCCCATGTTCTCTCTTATCAACTGTTCTTATTTATTTACTTATTTTATTTAGGAAAGTCCCTTAGCATTAAGCAATGGAACAGGTGAAAAGAGCTATATGCACTACCAAATGATGCTACACATTAAGAATATTGTCTACATAAAGTTAAACAAATAAAAAATACAATTTGTTATTTTAAAAAAGCTTGCCCTGAGGTACCTTTTAAATTTTATCTAGCATGCATACCGCTGAAACTGACAAACACAATAATAATTGAGTATCATCAACAGAAAAGAACTGTTTACCGCAATACTTTCTACCACATGTAAAAACCGTTATTGACTAGATGCTTCTCTGCAAACTTAGATGAAAGGTCAGCGAAAAAAGATGCATTCTTAAAACCTGGAACAGGGGATACAGAGAAGAAGAGAAAGAGAAAGAAAAGAGGGAAGGGGGGGGCAAGGGGAAAGAGGGAGGAGGGGAAGGAGGGTTCTGCACAAAAGAGAAGCCTGGATTAAGTCATGAGCGGCAAACGACATAGGTCGGATTTTTAAAGAGTGAGATCACATCCTCCTCCCGAAAGCAGCAGATAGACACTCATCCTCAGTCAGAGAGAGACGGAGTGTAAGCCACTGGGCCAGACAGGACAGCCGTTACTGACACACGTACACACACATGTGCAAGAACACACACACACACACACGCACACACACACACACACACGCACACATGGACAACCATGCACACACACACTAGAATGTACATGCATATGTGTAAAGCATAGACATGCATATGCAAGCAAACACACACACACACGCACGCACGCACACACATGCACAACCATGCACAGACACACTAGAATGTAAATGCATGTGTGTAAAGTGTAGACACACAAATGCAAGCATACACACACACACACACTCACACACGTATGCATACAGCAAAGTACTATATATATATATACATATATACACACACATACATGTGCGTGTATGTGTGTGCTTGAATGCTCAACAACAACAATTTGCATAAAGGGGAAACAGTGTGTGTGTGTGAGTGTGTGTGTGCATGCAAGTATGTACCCTGTGAGAATCCATGGGTTACATAAGTGAACAACAGTGACACCCCCCCCCCCACCCGCCCCTCAGGCTGTTCCATTTGGTGGGGGTACCAAAGATTTCACTTTCTTATCCCCTGTCCCATACTCAGACCCAGACAATTTCAGTTTTAATCTGTGCGTTGTTAACCACATCATTTAAGTAAGCACAGAGGGAAATTGTCCTGTTTGTTTAGAGATGAAACATCTGCAAAATCTGCAGGACATATCGCAGGATATATTACCATTATTAACTGCAAATGTTTGACTAATGAATAAAACCAATAGAACAAACAAACACAAAGCGTTTCATTTCGGTGCAAATTTATTGCCATTCGTACATGTAAAAATACATAGTGATTAAATGCTTACAATATGCATTTATGCCTGTTGTCATGACTATGCAACACAGCAAAATTTTCTGAAGCGCAACATTGATTGTTTTGGGGTTTTTTTTATTTGCACTATGCATCAGACGAGAGAAAGCGCTTTCCCTCGGTTGCCGTCGGAACTAACCTTGACCTTCTGACTGAGCAGAACAGGGCGGAGCGCCTAAACCTCCAGACTCCTCCAGCTGAGTGGAGACTGTGCACAGATGGACACATTCTCCCCTTACAGACTCAGCACCATAAAGAAACTTAAGACACACACACAGACACACACATACACACACGCTCACACACACTCACACACACACACGCACACACTCACTCACACATACACATACACACACTCACAGACAGACACTCACACAGACAGACACACACACACACACATACACTCACACACACACACACACGTGCACATGCACGCATACACCGATAGATAGACAGATACATAAACAGACAGACAGACAGACAGAGAGAGAGGGCGAGAGAGAGCGAGAGAGAGAGAGAGAGAGAGAGAGAGAGAGAGAGAGAGAGGAAAGAGAGAGAGAGACAGTGTATGTGTGAGAGAGAGAGACAGAGAGAGGGAGAGAACGACCTCAGTGTGTTGTGGGAATTTTCCTCCCTTCCTAAAATATTTCCTGTATGTCCTCAGCCGAGTTGCCTGTTATTCATTCTCCCTCCTCCATCTCCTCCACCCCCCCTTCCCTCTCCAACCTCTCCAGACTGCCTTTCACTTTGGGGGGCCCCTCAGACCCCCTCTGCTGACCAGGGGAGCTTTCAGCGTACCCTGATGGATGCTAATGGCGGACCCTTTCAGATCGTTTTACAGAAGCAGGGCTTTGATCTGCCCGCCAGCCCTGCTCTACGCAGACATGGGTGTCCGGAGAACACGCAGATCCCCTCCTAACAAACACCTGCGAAAAAAATCTATCAAGGAGGGTTTGGGTGGGGGGTGGAGGTGGGGGGGGGGGTGGATTAAAAAAAAAAAGAAAAAAGTAAGAAAATAGATGAGACAGAGAAGGGTGGGGAGGGAGTGGAGGGGTGGGGGACTAAAACAGAAAGCAAGAGTTGTGGGTGTGGGGGTGTGTGGGGAGTGTGGGGGTGTGGGAAGGGGGGGGGGGTCTGGATTGAGCGATCCAAAGGCAAACAGAGCAAGAGGGAGAAAAGATGTTTAAGAAAAGGGCAGAGGGGAGAGGAAAGACAAAAAAAGGAGGGGAGGTGGGGTTTGAGGGAGAGCGAGAGAGAGCGAGAGAGAGCGAGAGAGAGCGAGAGAGAGCGAGAGAGAGAGAGAGAGAGAGACACACACACACACGGAGCGAGGTTTTTTTTTTTGCTTCTTTTTTTGGGGCGGAGGGGGAGGCGGAGGAGGAGGAGGCGTAGCAGCGAGTCGCAGTCAGAGGCGGATGTGTCTGTGCAGTTGAAAATTTAGGAAGGAAGAACTGAAAAAGAAAGTCCGGTGATGGAACTCCAGTCAGTAGCAGCAGCAGCAGCTATACACTGAATGGTGGTGAGTGCGGGGACAGCTGGAGGCAGCTGATTGGCTAAAGGGGGCTGTGGAACTGGCTTCCTGTGACCAGCTGCTGTGGCTAAGGCCCCCCAAATGACAAGGGTTGCAATTGATTACTAGCTGGCAGTGTGGCAGGGTGTTAGGGGTGCACAGCCACCATGAAGTACTGTACAGCTGGCTTTTTCTGCCTCTTCTCTTTCTAACAACAAAAAAAGAAAGAAAGAAAGAAAGAAACAGAGAGCAGAGATTCCATTCAGCTTCTGTCTCCCTCTCTCTCTCTCTCTCTCTCTCTCTTATGTTCTGAGGGCATGGCACAGGGCACATGTTCCAGCACTTTCCATCAAGGGGTCTATCTTTCTTTCCTCACCTTTGCACCATTTCTGCCCATTCGCTGTTTTTTTTTTTTTTTGGCTACACCTCCCAAAAAGCATGAGAAGGAAATGGGTGTCTTGCAGCTGAGATGAAAGTGCATCACGAAATGTTCGACTTCAAAGAAGCGCATTAAGGTATGAGTTGTTTGCAGGTACAGCACGCTAACAGAGCTGCGTTTTGCATTGCTGGAGACCTTCCTGTGTGAGTCACTGACTAACCCCAGGTCTTACAGCACAAAGAGAGAGAGAAAGAGAGAGAGAGAGAGAGAGAGAGAGAAAGAAAGAAAAAGAGAAAGAGAAAGAGAGAGAAAGAGAGAGAGAGACAGAGAGAGAGAGAGAGAGAGAGAGAGAAAGAAAAAGAGAAAGAGAGAGAAAGAGAGAGAGAGAGAGAGAGAGAGAGAAAGAAAAAGAGAAAGAGAGAGAGAGAGAGAGAGAGAGAGAAAGAAAAAGAGAAAGAGAGAGAAAGAGAGAGAGAGAGAGAGATAAAGAGCTCTTGTACGGCCGGACCGAGCTCAAGTCCTAATTAACTTTATTTGTTTCATTGCTTTATTAGATTCTGAGGGAAGGGGGTGGGGGAAGAATCATGTCAGTTTTTTTTTTAAATATGAGGATATTTCCATGGGCTTTTGGAAGCTGAGCAGTCGGACTTAGGAGCCTGTGACAGGGTTTAGCTTAGGGTTTATGGGTTAGGGGTTTATACTCTTTTGACTTAATGTCTTCCCTTATTACTCTCTCTCTCTCTCTCTCTCTCTCTCTCTCTCTCTCTCTCTCTCTCTCTCTCTCTCTCTCTCTCGCTCTCTCTCCAGTGTCATCCCCTCCCTCCTTTGTTTCTTTCTACACAGAGTCATGATGTCATGTTTGGGGTTCCGGGGCTGGGGGGTGGGGGGTGGGGGGGGGGGGTTGTCAAAGAACAGGAGGAGAAAAGTCCTTTAAAAGTCTAGGCCCTCTCCAGGACACATCCGCACTCGCAGCCAGGCTGCAGCCAAGGGCAGGAAGAGTCCAGCCAGCACAGGGCGGAAAAGTGAAAAGCGCATCTTCGCTGGAGCCGATCCACTCCAGCGGAGCATCTCTCCATCTCTCCTCATGTCTATATGCTCACCAAGACGACTGGAGGAGAGAGGGAAGAGAAAAGGAACCAGGCAAAAAGAGAGGAGCAAACACACATAAATGTTTTAATTGTTAAGAGCAATCTCTTATTTATTTATTATTACCTCACACAATCATTTCTGGTTTATAAGTTAGAGATGATGAAACCTCAGAAGGCAAGTCAGTTGACAGCTAAGCAGACAGTTTACGTTAAGCGGGGCCTATATGCATGTGGCCTCAGCTGACGTGTCTGAGAAGTCAACGTTTAGCGTCGTTGCTTACCAGTAAGCCCATCTCAGTGGAAACTACAGCGAGTCATATCTTTCACTCTATGCAGAGAACAATGGTTTAGCGCCTCCATACTGGTCTCCCAAAACCAAGGCCTCACTACTCCCACACAAAACTCTGAAGTGAAACATGTTGGCCTGGTCAGAGTACCAGAGAAACTGCTAAGGAACAAAATCAGAGAGAGAGAGAGAGAGAGAGATGCAAGTACCACTTTTGAGTGTGTGTACCTATGTATGGTGTTGTATGGTGTAAAGGGTGCAGAAAAAAAGGCATTTCCTGACTTAGATGCTGAGGGGAAGAAAGCCAACAGTGATAAAAACGATCAAGGCAAAGATACACATTGATATCGGCAATAACGTCGGCACAGCTGATTGGCATCTCGGACCACAACAAAGGCATCGCGAAGTGCAGTACCAGAGGGATCAGTAGAGTGCTAAAGTCTCTTTAGACCTCTTTTATAAAAGCTGACTGCTAGGCAAAACTAGGCTAATCTGCACGGTCCTTCGCTAAAAAGGGAACACGCCAGGGAGCAGTGCCAACTGGAAGCCAATCACAATCTGCCGAGGTCATGGCTCTTCCTGTCGCTCTGCCATAAAACACCAATCACAGAGATTCAAGAGTTAACTGAACAGAGGACAGGGCAGACAGAAGGAAAGCGAGTGTCATCTCCTGTGATCGTCTTCTAACCAATCTTAAAAGTTAAAAAAAAAAAAAAAAAAAAAGTGTGTCACAAAATGTCACGCCGTTTGACATTCGTGTTTTGAACGTAGAGCCTTTGTGTCGTGACGGGACTCTAAACCTTTATCATACAGATATCACTCTCACAGCTCACAACAGTTGCAACCTGTTCGGCACGCTATCAAATGAATACTGCGTAATTCTCAGTGATTGATGGTGGACCACATGAATCATACCAAAGCCCCCTTTTTCCTGGCCAAGGCAAGGGCTGTTTTGTTCAGCATGTGATTTTTGTGTTTTGTTTTTGTTTTTTTTTTTCTTTGATAAACAATCTTGCTGATAAGTCACTGGCTTTTTTTTAAAAAAAGAGGCAGGCACTGCTCTCACACTGCACCTAAAAATATCCCGTGAAGTAATGTGAAAAACTCTGTTCTATTTACATTCTGGTGAGTTAGAGCCGTACAAGAGACATCTCAGCTGAGGCAAGGAATCTGTGCAAGATGACTGAGGGGGAAATTTCACCCCTCTGAAGAGAGAGAAAGAGTGAGAGATGAGAAAGAGAAAGAAAGAAAAAGAGAGGGGAGAGGAAGAGAGAGAGAGCAAAATCAAGAGACAAAAGTGAAAAAGAAGAGACACAGTAAAAGAGAAACTTGCTGGGGGGGGGGTTGAGAAGGAGAGAGAGGGAAAAAGAGAAGCAGAAACAGAGAGAGAGGAGAGAGAAAGAGCACAGAGAGAAAGAGAGAAAGAATTAGGGAGAGAGATATATGGAGAGAGAGAGTTGGGAGGAGAGGAAAGGGAGCTGTCAGAGTTGGTAAAGCGCCGTCCCTCGCGGCCTTTGACAACATCTCGAGATGAGCCTCTGATTCTCTTTCATTCCAGCTTAATGGCGAGAAGCAGAGAGATAAAGGGCCGGAAGGCTGGAGGCCCTCCCAGGCTGCGGGATTTATGAATGATTGGGATCATACAGGCACGTGGACGGAAGTTCCAGACTCTTCTCATCTTCCCCTGCTTCATCCCCTGCCACGTTAAGGCCCCGCTCCTGGACTTGCCCCGAGACATCCAGAAACTACGAAAGTAACTGTTTAAAAGGTAAAGCGTGGGGACAAAACAACGTGCCAGCACATAATTGGTGCGTTTTATGGTCAGTTTAGCCGATTGTAGTGCGAGGACTGACAGCGACAAAACCACTCGTGATGTATCTCACATGTTCAAAAATCAGTAAAAGAGTGACAGATAGAGATAGAGAGGGAGAGAGGGAGAGGAATAGAGAGAGAGTAAGCCAAACCAAAGGGAAGTCCACCTCCAATCAGGCCTGCAAACTATCTTAACTGATTTACCCCCTGAAGCTGGAAACAATTTCAGTGGTCCTGGGTGAGTAAAGCAGTCGTGTAATACTGGGCTTGATTAAGCCACTTAGGAGCAAAATGACTGGAGGTCCAACTGGGCACGGCAGTTCTGGCGACTCAGAACCACAAGCATGGTCAAACAAAAGATATACTGACAGCCAAAAACATCACGATGCAGTGATATTTTTATGAACTCCCTTTTCTCTCTCTCTCTCTCTCTCTCTCTCTCTCTCTCTCTCTCTCTCTCTCACACACACACACTGCACATGACCAGACACAGAAAAACACCAAACACTTGCACTGCACCATTGCAGGTTGACGGAGGGAACGAAATACCACTACCACCCTTCTAACCCCCCATCTTCCTTATGAGAAAGAAAAAAGGAGAAATGTTTGGCCTTATCTACAGGAAATAGCATTTGATGAAATTGCACTTCTGGGCCGCGGCATGAAAGTACCGGTCCGGTCCCGGCGCTCATTAGCAGCGTCCCCCGACGCACGGCCTGCCCTTGATCCTGAGCCGGCCAGAGCAGGAACGCGGAAGGTGGGCCGGGGAGGGCTGGGAGCACTGGGTGGGCTCCCCGCTTGGTCCTCGCTCTGGGACGTTTCTCGCCATCAGCCTGGTATGTCGGTATGCGACTGGCCGCTCCTTTGGCCCACGTCGGGGGACGCGGTTGCTTGATGATGGCTACCAGGCCATGCCAGCCGTGCCCAGCAGAGTTCAACTCATCTCATTTGGAGATATCGGGCGGTCAAAGCAAGAACAACCACGACGACGGCGAGGCTTTTCAAAGGAACGCGCCGAGACCCCCGGTCAAGCCCTTCGCTTAATCTCTGCTGACGTCTGGTCTCCGTTCGCCCGCTTCCTCTCAGCTCAGAGGGGAACGAGGCAAGATGCACGATCCAAATGCAAACGTCAAGTTTCGTCATGACGCCCCACCAAATCAGGACCAAGAATCAGGATCCAACATCAGGACTCCAGTTCCAGCTAATGTAGAATTTTTAAAAGTTATTTCGAGAGTGTCTCATTGGGTTAGTGCGAAATGTAATTCAATTTATGTTCATGAGATGTGCCAAAAATGCCCCCCCCCCCCCAAATAATCATTCTGCATATCCTTAAGATATCTGTGAACATACTCTACAGTCGTATTAAATGCTAGGGTTAGCATGTGTGAATGGAGTGTGTGGAATTCCAATAAGGGAAGGTTCTTGTGTCCCCACGATGACTCAGAGTTCTCTACCTGTGACCCTTAACGCCACACAGTGCTAGGAGACATCAGTGGAGAACTTGAATGGGTGGGAAAGTCGCTCCTAAGGACCCGGTTCTTAGGCTGCTCCTTGTCAAACACGTATCACGCGTCCTCCATCTCCCGGATGCTGGTACAAAAGGCGTGAAACACTGCACTCTGTGAGAAACAAAATGCAAGGCGCTCGAAGGAGTGGGGTGTGGGTATGTGTGTGCGTGTGTGTGTCTGTGTGTATGTGTGTGTGCATTATTAATAGGGCTTCCAACAAGGCCATGAAGCCATGGTCCCTGGCCTGTGAGAACCACAACTAATCACAGATCACATGTAAAATGGACCCCCCGCCCCCAACCAAAACACACACAAACACACACACACACACACACACACACACACACACACCAGAGTCTGTTCTCCCCTCCCAGAGATGGCCACAGGAAGTTACTGGGTCTCCCCACTGTTCACTAAGGATTTCTCCAGCGTTTCCATGGTAATTGGCATTATTATTATTATTATTATTATTATTATTATTATTATTATAATAGTCTTTTAGCATCAGCTACAACATGTCTGTCGTCTGTGGTCTACAGTGACAGTGAGAGTGCAGTGAAGGGAGAGTTTCAGAGGTTGAGTCTGGTCCTCCAGAGAGACCTCACACTGGGGTCATGTCCTCCCTAGTGAGTTCCTCCCCCCAAACACCCACCCCTCCACCCAGCTTGTCGTCCTTAAGACCAGCTCTGCTCCTTCTGCACTGCACAATGACTTGTATTTACTGCCCAACACTGTCTGAAAGCACAGTCTGCAGTATACTTCCTCTGAATCATTTGTCGACCACATCACATGTATCACATGTGTATTTTCTATATAACATGATATATGGCTACACTGAAAGTGATCTGAAATACACCAGCCGTGGTGAGGATAAAGGCGCGGTTTGATATTAGTTAGGCTTTTTTTTTTTTGGACAAAACAGACTCTCTATCTTTTGTTTAAAGAGCGACTAAGAACAAGTTTTCCGCGTGGTGTTGTGTCTCCGAGGCTCATGTCTAAGGGGAACACCTCATGAAAACAACAAGTCAATCTGACATGTAAAACAGGACTATACGTAAAATTCACTAAACTGTTTGGTTACATATTACATGGACTGGTTGAGACTGGATTGAGCTACGTTATAGATTTGGTTATATTTTCATATATTTCAATAACTCTGGACACCTCTGTTTCAGAGCCTTTGGGATAAATTTGGGATGCTAACACTTTACAGAAGACAAAAAAACAAAAATAAGACTTTTGAAAGAAAAAAGTTTTTCATTTGTTTGTTTGTTTTTATTTGTAATAATATTTGCTGACCATTTAAATGCCCCGTTCTAGCAGTGTTGGTTTGGATTCCCTAATGCGAGAGTTTCATATGAAGAGTACAGTTTGAGCCCGAGGTGTTGGAAGTGTGCACAGTTTGATACATGTGCTCTGATCCACCTCTAACCCCTCTAACCTCTGACCTTTCTGTAGTGGTTAGTGACCTGAAAAAACGCTTGACCTCTTTATCTCTACGCATTTAGTGGGAAATGGGGATTTCCACATAGGCACACACACACATGCACACAAACACACACACGTATATATGCATACACTAACATCCCTACACCGCAAACATACAGACACACGAACACACACACACACACACACACAGCAGAAATTATGACAACAGCATGATCTCAGACATGTCCAACTCTGGCAGAGAGTTAAAGACACACACTGATCCACACACAGCTGCTGCGCGGTCTGCTGGTGGTGTGTGAAGGCGCGCGTGCGTGTGCGTGTGTGTGTGTGTGTGTGTGTGTGGTAGCAGTTGCTCCAGTGCTGTGAAGGTGAGCAAAGCAGCAACACAAACCCCGGCAGCAGCAGAAGTAGCAGTAGCAGTAGCAGTAGCGGGAGGAGGTGTGGCGGTTCCTCCTTTCTCTGGGCCTCTGTCTGTCTGTTTCAACCTGCAGCAGCCCTGCGTTCTCACGCCGGCAGATGTTTCCTATGCTTAGCCACTGAGAGCAGACAAACCAAGGACTAACCTGGCAATCAGCAAGGAAGATAACGTGCTGTCTGTGCCTATGCCTGTGTGTGTGTGTGTGTGTGTGTGTGTGTGTGTGTGTCTGTCTGTGTGTGTATGGGTCAGTAAATAAGGGCTAATCTGAAACTAAGAGGATGTTAATGTGCTGCACATGGGCAGTAGAGGCCACACAGGAAAGCCTTTACAACAGGAAGTTGCAGAAGACACATCGTCTTTGACTCCAAGCGGTTGGCACATCGTCTCAAACAAGAGACTCACCCAGCCTGACAGGGCAGAGAGAGAGACAGAGAGAGAGAGAGAGCGAGAGAGACTGCTCTCAAACACATAGAGAGGAACACAGAGGGAATTATATGAACCTAGATGAGACTCACTAAATTTTCATTCAGTGTAATCCTCTGCCCAGTCGTAGCAATGTATATTCAGTGAAAAATATATCTAATCTCTGTAGAGCTAACAGAATAGCATGAAAGGTAATAATGCAAGTGCTGAAGTCTTTCGCGTTCGCTGTGTCATTTTCTCCGGCGTTTGTAATTGAAGAGGAAGCGATATACGGTTGTGAATCTAACCTTTAGACGCATAAAGAAAGAACAATAGCTAGAATGAGTCAGAATGGGGTATTTTAAACGTGATGATGGGTGAAACACGCCACTGTCACACAAACTGAACCAGCAGCAGTAGGGGGTGAAGGGTAGGAGTGGACAACAGGACAAGAATCGGGAAACTTAGTTCTGACTGTCGATCTCTGGAGGCATCCAACTGTGTGGAGACAGCGGCAGCAACAGCAGCTGTGCTGGGATCATCTGACCAATCAGAAAAGAGAGAGCTGATCACAAGAGCATAGTGTCATGTGAAAAAAAACAAAAAAACAAAAAACCAAAAGTGCAGAGTCAGTCTCACCAGAGGTGTCTTCTGTGATGCTGGGAAACACACTTGCGCGAACACACACACACATGCACACACACACACACAAACGCACACACGCACACGCACACGCACACACAGACACACACACACACCACACACACACCACACACACGTATCACGTATACACAGAGAGACACAGACACACGCAGTGTCAGTGAAATAAACATGTGAAAATAGCATACAATGACAGCTTTCATTTTCAACAAAACCATCTAACAAAAAAAACCCCAGAAGGAAAGTTACCTCAGTTTAATTGTGAGGGGAATAATCACATCTCCCTTTCTCTGAGTCTCTCTTTCTCTCCTTAAAAATGTAAAAAGGCTGCCACCGAAAATTAGCATGTGCTATGCCAAAGCACAGGAAAGAAAAACTCAAAAATCAAACGTATGTCATAAAAACATTCAGAGAGCTATCAGCCAATGTTTTTACTGCATTTCAAACACATGTACATACAAAATGGCAGTTGGCATTCAGGCTTTGGACGACAAGCCAAATGCCTCAAGTTTTTTTTTTTTCCACCCTCACAACAAGTGTCAACATTTGATTTATTTCTTTAATACACATTCCAATCCTTATGTATTTTATCTTCTCACCAAATAAAAAAACCCCTGAATGGTGTGACTGTTCAGAAGAAGGAAAAAAAGAAGGACAAAAGGGGTGGGGGGTTGGGTGGGGAAGGGGTGGGGAGGGGGGCGTGATTGGGACTGATAATCGCTTTTGGAAAGGTCTCGTGAAGGCATTTACAGGAATCCAAGCCTCATTCAAGTTTCAGTGGTAGAGAAAGAAACAGCGTGAGTATCAGATCAGTTTTGATACTGAGAATATCTTTTACCAAAGTCCCCATTGTTAGGCAGCCATCTGACCTTCACCATACTGTATGGGCACATCCTTCCTCAAAGAGGGCAGCTGTGAGTAGTTCTAATATATGACAGAACTGCTTTGTGTGATTCTATGGGCATTCGTGCTGGACTTTGTATAAAAAAAAAAAAAAAAAAAAAAAAAAGCTAAGTCTTACTGACTATGGAGTAAACTTCAAAAAGAAAAAAAAAATCCACAGATAGGATTGCAAAAAACGTTCTCCTTTTTAACGTGCCGTTACAGGTAGATGTTAATGTCCATTCTTGAACGTGTGGTCTGTGGAGGTTAAATTATTAATGATTAGATACTGAAATTCTCAATGGAACATGAGGTTTGTTCCTATGTTTCAGTTTTCAATTGGGATGCAAATTAACACACTACAAAACACATTTACACTGTCGAAGAAAAAAAAAAAAAAGGAACACAGACACACTGACTAACAAAGAGCTAAATTCTCGATGTAACCTGTCTCTAAATGCAAACCTATGCATACACATACACACAATTACACAAGCGAACACAATCCAGCCAATTGTGAACCTGCAAAGCGACATCAGCTGCTGTTGGGTTCAAATGGAGCGAAAAGATCTCATGTGTCTAGGCAAATGAACAAACATCAGCTTAAAGCTCCTTTTGCCAGCTGCATGTGAACAAAAATTACCAAGAATCACCTGGGAGAAAACGATACAGAACGTCTCACGTAGACACAGGTTTCGGTCAGAAATACCCGTACCTCTTATCATTTTCACTGCTGTCACTTCAGTCGTTAAAAAAGTTCAGTGTATTCTGATGACAGTTCAGATTTAACTCAGAAAAGCAGAGCGGTGAAGGGAAGGCATCCTAATGGTTATCTGCAGCTGAACTGTGAGGCCTTTTTCCAGGCCATACATTTTTCCCAGACTAAATTTAAAGCAGCGTACATGGGACTTGGGATGATTCTCAGTAACACACAACACAAATGGGGTGAAATATGAGGATGGTATCGCACAACTGAAATTAAGCAATTAAGAATGGCGGGAAAACCGATGCGCATGCACGACGACGTTCCGCGTCCTTGCCGTCTCAGGACGTTTTTCATTTCAGCAGTTTCCCTTTTTTATGCATTAAAACCTATTCCAATTCATCAGTATCTGGACTGAGTAAAGACATGTTAGAAAACAAGGGCGATAAAACAACCACTTTCTATATCTGAAAAACTTAAAAGAACACTACATTATGCAAAAAGCCTTCAAGGAGCTCAGCTCAAAAATCATTGTAAAGGGCCAGGACAACGCTTGTCATTTGTCATAAATCAAAAGAAGCCATTTCTGTCAGTGTGTTCCTACCTGAGTTCCATCACGCACCAAGAAACACTGCTTTCCTTCAGCTCCTCCTGAAACAACAAAAAAAGAGAACAAAAATCATGAGACGCTTAATTCACAAGTCATTTCACAATCGGAAAGCGTACAGATGTTGATTTAGTCCTCTGCTACTGTACAGTTCTCTGCGGTTTTTGGCTGTAGCATCCAGCTGTAAACTCCAAAGGAGCACACTGCCGAACAGGACTTCATGGAAAACCCAGGGCCTCTTTCTTACACGGATTCTTCTGGAATTCCCCTACCACTGGCCAGCCACCGTCTCTCAGGGGAGAGGCAAAACACTCACATTTAAACCCCTTAAGTTTCTCTTTCTCTCTCTCTCTCTCTCTCTTTTTTTGCGTGGATCTTTACAGGTCAAAAAAAAAAAAGATTAAGTCAGTATAATGAACTTAGCGTTGTAGCACAACTTGGAAAAATGTTGAAAGGCCAGAGAGAAAAGGGAAAATTTGTACATAACACACTTTGAAAGACTTAAAAAAAGAAGGAGAAAGAAACAGAAACAAAAGACATGTGAAAATCAGTCATGCCAGAAGACTGAAATGCATCTGAGAACACCTGAAGATGTATTTGCCATAATCAACTTTTCTTTCTCTTTTTTTAATGTCTAACAGATTACCAGAGATAAGATACAGCAGACACACCTGATTGGGTGAGAATTGTTTCTGGGGGAAGTGACCTTTTGCTCCCACAGGGGCGGCCTGAGGGGCTCCTCACTAAAAACAGATCAGGGAGCTGCCCCCACATCCGAACAATTAATGTCCTCCCTTGATCTCCTCAAAAGGAGGAGCAGCTTCATTTAACAGTATGACAAGGTTCATTTCACCTGGCAGGAATGCAGAGAGAGAGTATGAGAGAGAGAGAGAGAGAGAGAGAAAGAGAAAAAGAGAGAGAGAGAGAGAGAGAGAGAGAGAGAGAGAGAGAGGAGGATGGTAAGCTGAGGGGGTTGGGAGGGGTGAGAGGGGGATGCTCACCATCACTAAAGCTGCTGAGATGGAAAGTTGTCAAAACACACATCTCAGTGGAAACAAAGTGAGCGAGAGGAGCGGCAAAACAAAAGTCTAGCACTGGGAAAATGTCAGAGGCACATCCTCCTGGTTTTGGGAACGCCGGGAACCCGGAGGAGATAAATGATCGAGGAGAGACGAGGAGGGTTTAAGTTCTCCCATTGTTTGAGTTTGCTTTAGACGCTCCTCTATTATGGGACAGCAGGAAAAATGTCTTTGAGGCTTGGACGGCTGAATGAGTGCACAAGCCCTATGCTCCTACACTCTGCTCAACTACATCTCTGTGTACTGTGTTGGTATGAGACACTTTCATTGTAAAGGACCCAACAAAAGGAGACTTTTGTTTTTTTCATTTGCTCAGAGGATATTAACACCATACCTACTGACATACTGTTGACTTCACACAGGGACCATTTTTATGTGAATATTCTGCTGTCCAGCCTCAAAATGGGGAGTTTTCTATCCTGACCTTTCACTGCTGAGGTCGCTTACCCTCAGTTTGGTGTGTCCAGCGTTTTCTCTTGCTGTTTCACGTTGTGTGTGATGTGATGTAATTCTGAAACATGGCAGTTACATGAAACTGACGATGCAACACAGATACAGGTTGCGGTTTTTGTCAGCTTTGTGTCTCCTTGCTGCGGAGGAAGACGGTTTTGAGGGAATGCACGGGGTTATTGCTGCATGACTAATTTGCTGACTCATACGCAAACACCAACGCAGCTCGGCCCATCAGCCCTGCGCTAGATAGAGCGAGAGAAAAAAAACAAAAAACCAAAACGACGCTCTCGTCTCATTGAAGTTTCCTATCAATACCTCACAAACCATTCAATCATCACCCAAAACTCTAATCTCAGGCCCACCCAGAACATAGATCATCCTAGACCACTGTTACTGAGGACCTATCACTTCTCGACCAAATACAAGCGTGCATGGTAGATGAGAGAAACATCTTCAGGAATCAATTAGGGAACAGAATCTACCACCTGTGTCAAGAAAAAAAAATCCTAAACTATCCTGTCCTATCCTTCGCTGGCTCAGTCTTCTCAAAACATGTCCTTTTTTTCCCTTTCAAAAGAAACTGAGGTAAAGGCAGTTCTATTATATCCGTGCGACTGGAATGTGACTTGAATGAGCTCAAAGTGTGATCCAGGTGGGTGTTAATAGAAAGTGCTTGGCACAAGGTAGAAAACAGCTCTTTTTTTTTTTTTTTGAGGTCTGTTTCTTTAGTTAAAAAGTCGCTTTGATTTGTGCTCTCACAAAAAAAAAAAGAAGGCTAAATCAACAATGAAGCCCTTCCACACTTAAGCGCTAGCTGGACGGAGGGCAGAAGCTTTGGTTCCTTTTTTTGCTTCTGCCAGGCTGGAGGTTTACCTTTCCATTCAGCTTGAGAAAACTTCCTTTTTTCTTTTTTTTTCCTGAGGGAGGGTGAGTCGGAGGATTACTGCTGCATTGCTTTCTGTGCCAGGTTTTGTCTCTCGTCTTTGTTTTCATCGCTTTAAGATCTCTCTCGCCTGTGTTTGTTTGCTGCCTGCCTTCTTGTCACGCAGATGTCTCTTTGGCTGAGCCCCGAACACACACACACACACACACACACACACACACACACAGACACACTGAGACAGCATTGATGGAACTGTTTCACCTTGTCAAGCAGAGGAGCCCAGGAACAAAGAGAGACAGGGTGAAGGGAGAGGAACCCTTCGTTTTGGATGGACAGCATTCCCGGGCTGTCTTGTGCTGTCTCTTCTATATTTTGTGGCTATGGATTTGAGTGAGCCACATATCCAGAGGAAGGCATCTTTTACATAGTGATAGTACATGTTTCTGTCAAACGTTCATGAACTCTCAATTCTCAAGACGCGGTCCAAAAAAGAGCTGTCCCACCAGGGCAAGAAAGAGAGAGAGAGAGAGAGAGAGAGAGAGAGAGAGAGCCTCCCCTCTCAACCCGCCCTGGCATCAACATGGTTCAGGCGGGTGGCTTTTTCGGGGTGATGGCCGTGGCAACGGGTCCATATGAGTCTGGGCAGGTACTGGAACAAGCCGAGACAGGCCGAATCAGGCCAAGCGCTCCGTCATCGTAAATGGAGGGTATGACAGCAGTACACAGGCAAGGTTAAGCTGTCAGCAAAGGTGACAGAGAAGGAGGAGAAGGAGGAGGAGGGTTCAGAAGAAGGGTTCAAACTGTTCAGGAAACAATCGCTGTTAAGTCAACCGAATGCTTTCGCTTTCTCATTTATTCATCTGTCACTAGCGAGAGGACAGAGAGAGAAAAATCGATGAAGGGGAAGGGAAGAAGACACAACCTTTCAGTTCACACCCTGTCAAAGAGGAAAACTCAGAGCGGGCCAACAAAGACACACCTGAGGTTTCTGAGGTCACATAACAAAGCTAGTCTCCCTCCTCTCTCTCTCGGACTCTGTTCGTCACAGCTCTGCCACACGCACACACACACACACACACACACGCAGGGTCGGTGAGGAACAGCTGCATGGGACAGGCCTGGATTGGACCCAGGCACCTCTGCACCACAAAGAGCTGCTTGTGCCCTGTGCTTGGATGAGCTCAACTCACAGAGATATTAAACAGGAGAGATAAGCACAGATACACTGTTTGCCCAGGCCAGCAGACCTCCCCACACAGGAACTGAGCACAAGTGTCTGACAAACACACACACACACACACACATATACGCACATGCGCGCACACACACACAAACACACACACACGCACATATACACACACGTACATGCACACATACATGCACAAATGTACACACACACACACACACACGCACAAATGTACACACACACACACACACACACACCCTGCTCTTTGTCAAGGAAGCTCTAGTATGACACCCTCATCAAACAGAGGTTGTCAGGGTCGAGGTCAGGGTTGGGGAGCCATCGAAGTGAGGTCAGTTCTCCTCACTGCCATACCACACACACACAGTTAGCTGGATCACAGAAGGTACAAACGATCAGCTGGGAACAAAACTGAGCCATACACAGAGAGAGTACTACACCAAACTAATGTCGACAGACAGTGCCCTGGACAGCCGAGGCAAGTTACTCTGAGCAACTCTGGGAGACTTTTGCATCAACATATGAACAACAAAGAAAATTCTGTAAAATGTTCACACGGCTGCTGCATGACAGTTACATACCCCTGTGTTATTAATCTCTGTGTATGCTGAGACACTGACTTATTCAAATCTTAAACTGGCCTGACTCTTTCTTTGGTGTCCTTGTATAAGCGCGAGAGGAGTTTTCATATGGCAAAATACCAAACGTTTGCGTTTGCAAAAGTGGACTGACGTTTCTAGGTCACTCAAGCACAACAAAGAGCTAGGAGATGCTAGGTGTTTCCCGGCGTCATGACGACCATACTGTATCGCTATTGCGAAGGTATCGAGCAAAACATGTTGACATTGTCAAACCAAACACGACCTTTCCCACAGATCCTCAGTGAACCACTGGGAAGAATGATATAAAACGTTTATGCTTAAGCTCATGTGTTTGTGTGTGCATGTGTGTGTGTGTACTGTAATTAAAGTGTCTAGTATCCAATGATAAGTGACACTCTGCGTAAACAGACCAGCAATTCATTTCCACAAAACTCTGATAGTACAGTAATACTGTACTATACATGCGTATCTGCGTGCGTGTGTGTGCATGTGTGTGCGCCTGTGTGTGTGTGTGTGAGAAAGACATACTTTTCCTCAGGGTGAGGTGACATCACAAAAATTCTGTCTCTCTCTAGCTCTCTGTCTCTCTCTCTCTATCTCTCCCTCGCACTGTCTTTCTATGTCTCTGTCTCTCTCTCAACGTATGTGTATGCGCACCATCCTCGTTCACAGAAGATCTCTTTTTTCTCTCACAGAAATATAGTGTGTATTACCCGCGACGATTGCTAGCATCAACCCAGTGACCTTTGCTGTTTTAAATATTTATGTCCGTTACGTCAACAGGGTGTGAGTCTCCAAGGCCAGATGTGTGAGAAGCCACTGCAGTGCTTTTTGGAATTGGGGGGGGGGGGGGGGGGGGGTGCAGAGCAGTGTCCTGTGCATCACGCGCCGTTTATTTTAATAATTTCCTCCTCACCCTTCAGCTGCCTGTGATGACCATTTGGCCTTACAGCTGTGGCCCATTCATAACCTACCCCCCCCCCCTCCCCCTGGGCACACACACACACACACACACACACACACACTCACTCACACACGCACGCACACAGACACACACACACACACACACACACACACACACTATTATCAGCCAATTCCAGCTTACCCAGAACTGTCCTCAGCAGGACACCCCCAGCGTACAGCCCACCAGCATGAGGGGGGAATGCGCTGCCAAAAAAAAAAAAAAAAAAGAAAGAAAAAAAAGATGAAGAGAGAGAGTGACAGAGAGAGAGGAGACTGGGCCTCAGTGTTCATCTGAGATGGGTCACACTAGTACAGAGAGAGGGAGCTGATGTGACCACAGAGGATGTGTTACTCCGAGTTTCTTCGAAAATGAGTTGGACTTCCACTCGTTTCCAACATCTGTCTGTCTATGCAAATCGAACTGAGAGAATGCACTGATATTGAACCACCTGCACCTGCTCCATGGTAACAGTTTACACTTCCATAGTGTGATAACGGTAACACAATTAGTATACTGACATACACATGCACAAACACACACACATACAGACACCCAGACACACACAATCAAACGCACATACAGACACCAAGACACACACACATTCTCACCAGCGTACTCGTGCATACACACACACACACACACACACACACACACACACAGACACACACACTCCTGCTCTTCTATGTGCACACAACCATACACACATTCAGACACACAACAAAAACAGGTGTAGCCTATATACATTTGCTTGTATTACACATATAGAAATTGGCTTATTCACCAACATACACACACACACACACACACATACACACACACACAGAGCACAGCCTGACGCTGCTGTTCATTGAGCGTAAAGCTGCTGGAGGAAGTTTTGGGAATTGAAACAGTCATTCCAAACAAGCTGGTGCTGTCCTCACAAACCTCGCTGTGCTGTTATTTCAGGCTTGGTAATTAGCCTTTCATCTCAGTCAGCAGACTACACCTTCTTCTCTCACAGACCACAGGCATTGAAAAGATCTTCTGTCTTCCTCCTTATCAATACCACATTCACATCAGTCTACAACTCATCCCTACCACCACCACCACCCCCAACCCCCTGCCTCCACAAGCCTGACCCATACAGACCATCTCAGCAGTGATGTTCAGTGTCTGTATTGAGAGAGAGAGAGAGAGAGAGAGAAAGAGAGAGAGAGAGAGTGTGTGTGTGTGTGTGTGTCCTTTTTTTCTTTCAAGTGAAGTCAAATGTCGTTAGCCATCCACTTCAATTGTCCCATGGAGATCAATAAGAAATCATAAATATTATATAGCTGATGGTGTACCTGTCTGAATCATTTTTATGCACATATATGTTACATACACACACACAGACTTAAAGAAATAAAGAAGAAAACAAAAAAATCAATGACAATTAGTACATTCTACTATTGATCCTGGAACATTTCGCTCCTTTAGAAATAATCGATAAAGATGTATTTTTTATTGGATTTATGGTGCTCTGGTGAGTTTTCTATAAACTGGAGTTAATATTTTTTTCCAGTCTTGGGCAGTATTCCAGTGATTTTTTGGTGGTCCAGCATTTGTGCCAAATCCCAGAAGGGGATCTGCCCTCAGATCCCTGATTAATCATTCTCTCGTTCCGGCGGCAACATCTCGCCGTATTTCTGCGGTGAATGTAAAAACCGCGGTGAGCAAACATAAAGCGGAACTTGCAAAAGACACTTTAAAAAAAGAGAAAAAGAAAAAAAAAAGAAATGGACATTCACCTGCAAGTTGTTGTTTTTTTTTTTTTTTTGTTAATAAAGTCTATTTGAGCAACAGGCTTCATTGCTGAGTGGAGTTAAGCTAGCAACCCTGGAGGCACACGGTGAAGTGTCCCCATACAAAAATCAGGATGACTGAGGTGAATGGCATTCAGACACAGCATTCTCCAGATTGCTCTGTAATTAAGACTAACTCCCCCATCACCTCTCCATCCCTTAGAGTCTTTGCTGCATTTTCTATTTCTGTTAAGGTATGTGTTTGCTGTTTAGCCCCAAATAGCTACTGCAGCTCAGGCTGGCAGAATGAAGCATTAGCAGTAAAGTTGAGTCATTCTCCAGAAATACTCAAGGCAAATTCAAATAAATTTAAATCACTGCCAAGCGAGGAAAAATGAAAACGGGTACATGACAGGAGCCATCAGTGCCTCTTACAATGGTTAATAACAGACAAATAACAAATTACATTCATTTCATATAAGCAAATTGGTTTAATTAAAAAATAAAAAATTGCACAAATGCAGAGAGATGGCAAAACACCTTGTTTTTATTCATCAGCTTCTGCACTGTCAATTTAGTCCTAAGAGAATTAGTTGATCTTTAGTTTGTTGCAACAAATACTGAGGAATTTTCCAATAACGATTTAAAAAATGCGTTCGCTAACAATAATTTTAAAAAATGAGGTAAAACAGGACGTGATACAAACACACCAGTTTTTCTTTTGTTTTTTTGCCCGCCCCCCCCCCCCCCCCCTTTTTAACACATTCTCGCCCTCACTGTGGTACTTGTTGCGCCCTCTATGGGAGACATAGTGCAGGGAGAGGCAGCCAGTCAGTGCATGCTGAGAGCTGTAACTGGGGTAGCTGTCTTCCTCTTTCCCTTGAGAGAGAAAGAACATTCACGTATGTTTTTAAATGGAAAAGTGCTATTTTGACAAGACTTGGACATCTCAATATGACATGTATTGTGCATAAAACCTCAGTGATGGGTGTGAATGTGTGTGACAGAGAGCAAAAGTGAATGAGAGAGAGAGAGAGAGATACAGAGAGATTAGAAGGGTGTGTGTCTGTGTTAAACTGGGACTGGGTTAGCGAGAGGAAGGGAGTGTCACAGACCAAGGGTGTGTATGTGTGTGCGTGTGTGTGTGTGACAGAGAGAGAGAGGGAGGGAGGGAAGGAGAGAGAGAGAGAGAGAGAATGGATGTAGCCATCAATTGAGTTAAACATCAATATTAATGTGCATAAAGAAGGAAATAAACAGGAAACATCTAGATGGACCGTATAAAATTAGACAACTGACAAAAGGAGTTCTCTCTCCTCTCTCCTCTTCTTTCTGACAAGATAGGCTTCATGACAGCAGGTTCAAAATATTTTTCCTCTTAATGCACACCAGGAAAACAATTCAGGTTCTACCTAACTGCTAAAAACGTATAACCACAATCTGTTACCAGTACGAAAAGCATTACTTCTGTAGCAGTATTACCTTAACACAAAACATCAGTAAATGTTTAAAACACGATCAGAGTACTGAATATTCAATAGGATTATACAAGCAAACACAGATGACAATTAATATGCTGTGTGAATGCTTTATTTATTTGATTTGAGCATGGGTTGGGGGGTGGAGGTGGGGACAGTTACCAGGAACTTTTAGTCAAATGTTTACAGACACCTCATCTTGAAACTTGAGATTCAGGCATGAACCCAAAAAAAAAAAAAAAAGGCACGAAATTCATTCATGGGAAAATTTGAAGTCACAGATTATTCTGTGAACTGCAGCATGAATGATGAGATAAATGCAAAACAAAACAAAACAAAACAAAACAAAAATCTCCAAAGTAATGAGTTTCACAGTAAGACAATGACATGTTTTCTTATGATAATGAGCAAACATTGTTCCATTGCTCCATAAAGAACAAACCAGAAATACAAACTTTACTGGTATGTACTGGTATTTACTGGTAAATGATTGAACAGAAATGATGGTTCTTTTGCAATATCATCTTTCTGAACCATGACTGCAAAATCAGAATACAGCCCAAGAAGCTCTTTTCGGTCGGGTCTAGAACACCTCCAAAAGGCTTCGTTATCCTAAGTCTATCATGCTAAAGAGTTACTTGTGCCAGTATGTGACTGGGGATGAAGAGACTTCTAACTGTGTGCGTGTCATGGCACTCCACTCTTTCTGAGTGGGAAGAAAATTAGATAAGAAGAGGCTTAAAATGAGTAAGTAAAATGAGACGAAATTAGATGAGATCTCGTGAGACAAAAATGAAACGAAACAAGACAAGACCAGCAAAGATGGACCGAGATGAGATGAGGCGACATGATAGGATAAGATAGCATACATATGGTAAGACAAGATCTAAAATATCTGCCTCCAAACCCCCGCCCCCCCCGCCCTACCAAAAAAACCCTCTCTCACTGAAAAATCTCAAGTTCTCTTTACAGAGCTAGAAAACACAACCCTCTGTCAGTACTCTCCCAACCCTCCTGCCCTTGTCCTCCGCTAATAAAAACTCCCGACTCGTCAAAGAGAGAACACTCATATTAGAGTTTGTTCTAAGACCAGCAAGCAGAGGCTGCAGCTTTGTCCCCTACCCTGCCGCACCTATGTCCCCTACCCTGCCGCAGCGTCCTGGGCAGGGGGGCCAGATAAAGGTGACAGCCTTGTTATCTTATCAGCTAAACCACTGGTGTTATTTCCGCTGGCAGCCCCTCCCACGATGCTGTTTGCTCAGGAACGGCCGCTGGGTCCAGAGCCAGTGTGTCCAGGGCAGAGCTTATCGCTGTGAGTAAAGTACTCACATAACGAGGGACGTAATGGACAGAACGAAGAAACACAACACCACAAACTCATCCCCCACCCCAGGTTGCTTTCTCTGTCAGTTGACAACGACAGGTCTCATTTTCTCATCTTTGCTCTCTTTTGCCTTTGAGCTGGCCTTTGTGAGTCATCCGCTTACAAGTCATAGACTCGGTGGTTCAGATCTGACTTAAACGTATGGCTTTCCACTGCCTACATCATATATTCTGTCAAAAAGGGCCAAACTTCTAGATAAATGCACGTCTTTCACATAGATTTGATTCATTTTTGTATTTCTGAGTCAAAACAGCCAATGCAACTGAGATAAGAATACATTTAAAAAAAGATCTTATGAAAATGTGACATGAAAAATTAGTAGACGTTTAGGTAGTAACATCTTTCTTTTACAGTCTAAACTGACTGTTACTATGGAAAAAAAAAAAGTTTGTTTGTGAGGTTTTTACCTACTTTACCGAATTCATACATTCATCTCTTGATATCATTCAATACATAAAAACAAATCCTCATCAAGTACAGTACTAAAGAGAACCTAAATTAGAAATTCTGTAACCTAAAATAGACTTCTTTCTATCCAAGCCTGGCTGTCCTGTCAAAGAGACCTGAGAGAGATCAGTGGGGGATTCCCACTGAACATCCTAGTCCTTCTCTGGTCCTTCGTGTACTGACTGGTGATCATTTTCCATCCATCTGTTTGCACGTGTTGCATTATCTTACAGAGTAACGCATTCACACTTCCTCCAAACTACCCCCCCCCCCAGCCATGTTCACGTTTTTCCACCATACGCACTGAGCAACAGTGTAGGGATTTTTTTCCCTACCCTTGTGCGCGAGAGACGACAGACGTTTCAACCGCTTCTGGAAAAATAACCGTGATTCTCAACGCCGCTCTTTCCAACAGTACCCACAGTGTGGTGGTGAGATGCTGAGGTTCCAGATCACATTGGTCAATAACGAGATCTCCTCTCGTTAATGAAGCCTGGCGTTCCGGACCTCCTCAGTGGAGCTCCTCACACTCCAATCTCTGCACCCCCCCACCACAGCTCAGCTTGAACAAAGAGAAACAAGCTGGTCTGTGTTTGCAACAGGTACCATCTGCGTCTAGTTACCCCAGCAGTGGGGTCTGAACTCAAGAAGAGGGAGCAGTCGGACGTTTTTGTTTTTTTTTTTTACTCCTAACAACTGCACCGAAATGAGCAAGGCAGGAAGAGCCTCACAGGAAACCCTCCAAGCTCTGGAACAAGCTGGAACACAAGTCTGGTCTGGAAGTGTTACCGTCTCACTTTTCTGCTACGCCAAGGTTTCAAATTAAAAGTGTGAAACAGAGGCTGTGTCCGAAATGGCATACTAGTGTACTGCATACTGCATACTGGCGCAGTATACACTGTGTACTGCACACTACTCCACACGTTAGTATACAGTTTGGTACACAATTATGAGAACTTTTGTGTAGTGTACTACACGTTTGCTATCGGTTGGGCTATTTGCTCTGTTAAAAACGAACAACACACAACTACAACAAATATCTATCAGAAGTAGCCCTATAAGAAAGCGCATGGAGACTTTTTACACCAAAATATGCAACTGATAAATTTATATTTGGAACTGCAGCTGGAGTTGAAGTTGAAGCCGCTTCTGTCGCTACCCACCATGTTTTTTAATTTTTTGACAGTTGGAAATCACCGCGCTGCTTCATGGGATGCAGTACCCAACGAAGTGAGCTCTGGTTGTATACTGCAAATTTTCGCCAGAATACTACATCATCCCGGTAACTGTCGTGTACTGCAAAATGTTATTTTTCATGTACTGCATACTACTTACCACTTTTACGTCAAGATCAGTATGTGAGTAGTATGTAGTATGCCATTTCAGACACAGCCAGAGGCTTTGCTTCAAGGGCGAGACCTTTGTCAAGCGCCAGCCTCCATCTTGTTCTGGAGGGAATGTGAACTGGAAGACACAGAAAAGAATGTAACACTACGAGGTGGAGAAAGACCTAAACTATCAAGAAGTGACATAGATAAAGAGCATTGTTGTTATTGTTGTGTGTGTGTGTGTGTGTTCGGGGGGGGGGGGGTGGGGGGGGGGGGGTAACAGGAATGTCTTTGCTTGCCAAATAAGGACACTGCATTACCGCTTGTGAAGCTTTCAAATATGCCCTACTTTCATGTTACATTATAACCCTATTCCACAGCATTATTATGAAGTCATGCTCTGTAAACTGATCTGAATACGATATAAAACTCCTCATCTAAGCCTTCCTACCCTTAAAAAGACAAAATTCCTAATGACCTTCTGCAATGGCTCTTAAATCTCTCTCACTTTAGATACTCTAAGATCAATCAAAACTTCTCAAAATCATTTGACCTGACCTGGCGTCTTTTAATCTCTGTAGCCATAAACGATACCCTAATACAATATTATTGAGTAGAAAATGGCACTTCCTATAGTACATCTCCATTTGAAAACCATGACCAAAAACCATGACTTCCTCTGCACTAAATGAGTTCCATTCCTCCCATCTCTTTCTCAGAGGCTCTCTTTGGAATGCTCCTGTGAGTTGAATGAAGCAGGATTTTGGTGCTTATTGTGCAACGGCTGGAGTCTGAAGGATGTGTCGAAAGCCACTCAGTGGCCACATGGGTGTTACTCCAGGACTGACGTCAGCACTACCATTACACGTTTGGCCAGTGCTCCATAAACCAGTACACCTTGAAGGTCTCTTAGGTGCCAAGTACGCAATTTCAGAGTAATATGAGGGTACAGACACTGTGGGGAAAAAAAGGGGGGGCGATTCTCATGTCTCTCTCATCGTGAAGCATGGTATTGCTAACAAATCCTGAGCATAAATACGAAGAGTGATTGTAAATTATCTCAATCACTGAGAGGGATGGGCTCCCCTCACTGTAATTGAACAGCTTCGAGATTCCCACCGCAGAAACATTCTGAACAACCAATCTGTCAGTTCTCATCGAGTCCCAGGCCTCAAGTGACACTGAGTGTCACTGCAAGGTCACCACGTTTTTGCCATCGCAGCTCCTAACTAAGGAATGTTGGAGCGTAGCTGCCAACGACTGCTTTAGCTTGTTGACAGCATTTATTTATGGGTGAGAATTGTTACTTCAGCTCGGCATTAGCAAGTTCATCAACATCAAAGCTCCTCTAGCTTCTCTGGACAGAAGATTACTTCAGAGTTATTAATTCAGAATAGTACTTCATATTAACAGAAACACACACCATATGAGGAAAGTACTGAGCCCAATGGCAGTTTGATTATATCAGCTAGAGGTATGAAGTTCCCAAGCTTGTTTTAGGCTGATTTGCATCAAAAAACAAAAAACAAAAAGATCATCATGTAAGCACTGAAGAGCCACTCTGACTTTCCGCTGCATTATACATTCAGTCCTGTTCTTATAAACCTCTGCAGTTTCTATACCTGAAATTCACTTACAAGTCGTTGGCAGTGGTTCACACTGACACAACTGGCCACGTTAGCTTCGATGGGTGCATCAGAGAGGGTCGCTCTGCCTCTGGGTGCTTAATGTTGGTGCATTTGCAGGCAGCATTGATGAGTTTACAGGGAATATTGCCTGAACAGTACTCTCCCAACAGACAAGTTCCACTGTCTGACAATACCATGCAACTCAAAGTATGGATGGACGCTGTAGCAGACAAAGCACATCTCATGGAAAGGTGTTCCCACCTCTGTCACCTTTACCAAAATGGCCTCTGAGCAAGTAGACAACACACACTGGTCATCACCAGTAACTGGACATTCAAAACAAACAAACAAACAAACAAACCGAGAAACTGGAAAATAAAGGAGAGAAGAAAAAAAATTCTACAGTTCAGAAACACAAGGCCCTTCGCCAACCACTGTGATAGGGTGAAAAATAGACCAATACTCTGTCAGGAAGTAAGGAAACAGCGGTCACAGCATGGGCACAGCAAATATTGCTCTGTCCATTAGATTAGGAAACAAGCCTGTTGGGTGAACCTTATCTCCCAACCATGTAATGTACTGACATACTGTACAGGGGGATGTTCTGGGGGGGAAAAAAAGAAAAATGGAGAGAGATAACACATCCTCCAATGCCCAAGTCATTTCCTTAGCCCCTGCTGGCCCATTCTCCATTTCAGAGAGGATGGCTCTGCAACTGTGTCTCTATGACAATGTGCTTTTGTGTATGTGTGTGTGCTTTTAGAGACCCAAGGCAAAAGTAAACAAACAGTACTTCTATTTTATTTATCAAATGCTTTGCAATTAAGCGAACAAACAAAGGAGGAGAGAGAGAGGAAGAGAATACGGAAGGTCTGCGCGTTGTGAGCGGCTGACCTTTAGACAAGTCAACAGGTCTGGTACCTGTATGCACTCCACATCCTGTCTGAAGAAAAAAAGAAAAACAAACACAAGAGACAACATTCAATTCATCTGTCGAAGAGGCTCTTGTAGATCTTTTCAGCCAAGAGAACATGCTCCATTACACACTGTAATCACCTTGCCTTGTTTAAATTGTGTGTTTCGCTTTTTGATGTAGGATGTTGCGAGATGACAGGGGTGTAAAATTAGCACAAGGTGATAAAAGACCAAGTTTTCCATTCTTTGTGTAGATGTAACTGGGCCTTTCCCTTAGTTGTCACTGGAGCTCATAACAGACCGTCTTCACTACCTTCAGTAACTTTTCGTTTTCATAAATGTCAAAAAAAACCAAAACACGCAGTACCTCTCAATAACCCCAATATTACACCCACTTTATCATAATGGAGCAAATTTAGGTTTTGCACTTCAAGTCTAATAAACAGTTCAATAAACAGATTTGAGACTAAGGATTAATGCTGACCATGTTAGCATGTGACTGAGAGGAAAGCAGAGGAGGAAAGTCACAATAAGAGTCAACTAACCCCCCAACCCACCCCGCCCCCAAGACATTCTTTGTATTCATTGGTCAATAGGTCTTTAAGAAAAGCTCAACAAAACAAAGTACAATACAACAGTGATGCAGAGGTAAACACACACACACACACACACACAAACACAGTAGCAAAAAAGGCTGGACTGAATCAAAGAGATACCCAAGGCTAGTTTGACGAGGGTCAGAGAGCAACGAAGTAACGTCCTCACCGTGTCACCATTCCTGTCAATTTGACCACTGCCGTTCCCAACCTACACGCCAGACACAAAAGCAGGAGGCACCTGCTGATGTGATAGGTCTATGGCCACAGGAGTGGCACTGAACACCTCAACAGCCACTTGTGTGCCACAAAGATGAAGGGGAAAGCTTTCAATGTAATACTCCAGCAGCACAACACAGAAACACCCAACACATCATAGTTTTGGAGACTCTCTACCAATCTGACAACACAGGCCTTTTTTTAAACCCTCATTTCATTCATCATTTTTGTCAGAGAGTTTTGTTTTCTTCCTGTATGTTTTCCGTTTCCAGGGCATCTAAGGAACTGACATTGAATCTCATATGGTGAAACACACGGTGAAAATGATCATTTGGCTTCATGTGTCTGGAATATGAGTGATATCAGTGATGAAGTGAAGAACAGTTTCACAAAGCAATACAAGCCCCTTAGGTATACACTGGCAAGTTGTTCCTAGCAGTGATAGGTATGATCAATTATGTGTTAGGCCCTTTTATTAGGGGGAACCATGAGACAGGATTTACAAGAAACAAGACATTTGTGACACTGATACAGATGTTGTCTGTTACTTAGCTCTCATGGATATCTCTCCGAATGTGATGAAACCAAAAAAAACAAAACAAAACAAAATGAAATGAAACAAAACAAAACAGAATCATCTGGAATGTTACCAAGGGAACCAGCAACAGATCTATGGAAAGATTCAACAACGCGCTTGTTACGACAGTGCAGTTCGCTCCCGAAGAGTGCATTGAGTTCATGTAAGTAATGACTCAGGCCCCAATCCAAAGAGACGAGAGAAAAAAAAAAAAAGCCCCTACTCAAGTGGAGTGAGGATGATTCCTCTTTTGTTTTATCCCTGTCACGTAATCAATTTTGTTGGCATGGGCTAAATGAAGTCATAAAGTGGTACTAATGTTTTAATTTAGCGCCATGTGTCCGCACCGCTTCAGCAGACCTGTCCCTGACGCACCCTGCTGTCCCTCATCATCAGAAACGAACAGTTGTTTTGTAGGCTGGACCAGAACAAGAGAGAGAGAGAGAGAAAGAGAGGAGAGAGGAGGGGAAAAATAAGAGAAGACAGAGACAAGACAGAGAAACAGAGAGAGTGAGAGGGAGAGGGTGGGAGGCAGGGCAGGTGGTGGCAGCAGAAAGACATGACAAGAAAAGAGGACAGTGTGAGAGAAAAAGAAAGAAAGAAAGAAAAAAAAAACGTTTCTGTCAAACTTTCTTCCTATGGCGCCTATGACAGTAAACTTTTCACTCCCAAATCCGACACACGCTGCAAGAAAAAGAATCCCAAAGGGGGAAAAAAAAATAAGGAGGAGGACACGAAGGAGAGGGAGAAGGAGAAGGAGAAGAAGAAAAAAGAAAAAGAAAAGGAAGAAGGGGTGAGAGGAAGAAAGAGAGCAAAACAGAGCTAGACAGAAAGAGAGCGAGAGAGCGAGAGAGAGAGAGAGAGAGAGAGAGAGAGAGAGAGAGAAATTGAGGCCATCTGATGAACTGCTGGGCCCAGCGAGTTAGCGATTACTGATTAGCCAGTTCAGTCCTGCAGGGAGGCCTGTCTGTCCTTGGCTTGGGAAAACAACATGAAAGGAAGCCGGCCGTTTTGTGAGGAGGACTTGAAAGCGCAGTGGCTATCGGGACATTTGCCTTATCAATGGCTGCTGCACTAGAGCTGAGCTATATGAAGCAACAAGGGCAGAGCGACTCTGGCAGGGAGATAACTAACACATACCTCAGGCCATTTTAGCATGTACCAGGGAGACCGGGGAGGGAACGGAGAGACAGGGGAGTATAACGTGTATTAGATTGAAAAATGAATTACAAAAGAAAAAAAAAAAAACCCCATCTATGAGGAGGGGAACCAGTGCCAGCCGAGCTCCAAATGCCAGTGGCTGGTGGCATGGCATGGCATCCCCAGCAAGGCTGGCACATGGCTGAGGTGTAGTTACGCTTCAGATCTGTCACATCTGCTAAGCTGAGCTGTCCTTGGGCAGTTCACAGATCCTCTCCACACACACACAGTCACAAGGAGAGAGAGAGAGAGAGAGAGAGAGAAGAAACACAGCCACAGGTCACTAGGTACAGTATAAACTGGGTCAAAAGAGATAAGACAAACAAAAAAAATGCTTTTTAATATGAGGTTTATGTGTATTTGAACTCCTCTCGTATAAATAAATAAACAAATGAATATTAATGACATTTAATGAATGAAATAAACTGAAGGGTTTTTTTTTTTTTAATAAGATACCACTGGTTGGACATGTCCAGATGAAGTATTCTTTTTTTGAAAATAATGGTTGGTATTTTTTCCCTTTTGTCCTTTTCTGTATTCAAAAGTAAGAATCTGCATCACTGCGTTTCCCATTACTTAGTGACTATTTATTCTCAAGTCCAAATCCGCATAAAACACGAGTCCACTGACCTCTTAACTCAACTCAGTCGTCCAGAGCTGGACTTACCCGGGATAAATAAATGAAAGGTGGTGCTCACTCTCAGGTGACGTGCCCGCGTGGGGCCGTGGACAAACACGCAGAACAAAGTTCAACCCACTACAGTCCTTTTCTGCCATGCCGAGGCAGAATCACTCTTCTCTGCTTTGTTTTTGTTTTTTTTCTTTTGTTTTTTTTTCCACAAAAGTCAGCTGACGTCCTGGCACACCTTGGACAAAGTTCTTCCACAAGAAAAAAAAAAAAACCAAGGTCTCACAGAGTTTGTCCTTGTGGTCAGGTTGCATAACGAACAGCACGTTAAAACTGTGCTTCAACTTATTGCCCGCAAACATACGGTGCACCTCTTTAGAAGAACAGATCAAATCTGAAGAAATTACACAAAGTGGCCCTACGTTCCACTCAACTAGCACAACGTCTGACTAGTCTGAGTCTGACTAGAGAATAAGTGTTTGTGGGAGACAGTAACTATTTGTCAACTTCTCTTGATGTCACATGCCTCTAAATTACAGTGACAATTAACTGCCCATCATTATTAGTATCAAGCGACTAACTGATGACCGTCTTTTCACAGGTTGCATTAACCATGAGAGGGGAAAATACACATATCAAGACAGCTGCATTATCTACTTAAATAAAGGCCTAAATGATTTAGAACATGGCATCTGTGTCTCATAGACGACCAGGATTGTATTTTCAGACACAGGACACAAGCCACCTCAAAGAAACAACAACAACAACAACAACAACAACAAAAGATCATTACTAAGAGAACATTTTAACAAAGTTCACAGTTGGAGGTCTCTGGCCACAAAATAAAAAAAGTCCTGATCGCTCTGTTTGTCTAAATTGTCAACACAAAGTAACCACATTGAAATGGAGATAGCAGACACTGCTGCCTACTGTTTTTTGTTCAAGTTCACGGAATCTACATGTGCCCCTTGTGCCCCAAATTGGAGGGGTGGGGGTGCAACACGCTTAAATGGTAGCAAATGGGAAACCGTGTCGGACGCTCTCTAGTCACTGCGGTCACATATGATCGCCATGCGTCCTCATCCACATGGCTTCCAAAAGAGCTCTGTCAATTAGTAACCAGCAAAGCTAAATAAATAGGGGGGTTCGGCAGGCCTCCCAGCGGGGCGCAGTTAACAGGGCAGCCGGGGGAATGGATCCGCACAGGATAGAGAGACAAAAAAACAAAAACACTGTGTAGAGTCCATAATCTGACTTTTATATAACTGGTAAAGTGGTTAATACCCACATGTGTATTTCTTCACTCACGAGTGAGTATGTGTGTGGTGCGCGTGCGCGTGTGTTTTGGATACTACGGATTTGGGCTGGTTATTTGGGGCTTCATTTTGATCAGATCAGATCTTGACTCAGTCAGGTTGGTCAGGTTGAGCTGTAGGTTCAGTCCTAGATTGCTCTAGTATCACCTGTATTTCATCAAGGCTGCAGCAGATTGGGTACACAGATTTGGGAGGAAACATTTATAACATCATTTATAACAACATTTCTGTTCAAGATCAGAAAGGGATGATATAAGAAGTACATGTCTTGTACATAGCTTTTTAAACACTCTGATGTCCTGACACAAAAAACACCATGCATTCTGACTCCCATATTCCACCTCACCTCATCATTTCCAAGTCTCTAAGAACATTTTAAAACAAGTCATTTGCCTCCTTTGGGACTTAAATACCACTGAAATCTCCTCTAAAATACTCAACATAAATATATGACTTTTTTTTTAAAATCAGGTATTCTCTGTGTTCTTTGAAGTCATTGCAGAGAAAATACAGTCCTGTGCATGACGTGTGAGTGAAACCAAAATGTGAGTGGAGAAGGTGAGATGTAATGCTGAAGAAATCAGTCACGGGGAAGAGGGGGAGATGAGTGTCTGTGGTGGTCTGTCTGTAGAGGAGCCATATTCTCCTGGCTGCCTGTGTCTCTAATGGACAGAAAAAAAATGAAGTTATACTTGGCAGAGTGAAACCTCCCTTAATAACTTGCAGAGGAATTTACATTACGATTATTTTTCCCTTAATGTAAAACAGCTCGGTGATCGTATTGTCTTCCCTTACACTGAAGACTGTTTAAATTTTCCCTCCGCATATTTGCTAAATGACATTATTCCAAGATAAGTCTTTTTGACATTGTTCAAAAACAAGGCCACCCAGTTTCCAGTTCTAGCATTTACTATCCCCTCCGGTGTCTGCAATTTCCTTTTAGACACGCCCAAAACCAAGAACACGGTCACTGATTGGTCTAAATATGTATATATTTCGAGAGGACAAATCATCCCTAGATATTCGTGGCTTAGCAAGTCCAAAAGCTGACCTGTACAAACCATTTTTTTTTTTAAAACCTGGGCCTTAGACATTTCAAATAAATGAGGTTAAACCTTTTCCAAATATAAATTATACACAGTCGTATACTGCTGAAGCACAGCAACACTACAGTGAGGGCTTCCTCCACATATGGAGGGAAGTAAACACGTACTGTACATCAAATGGAAAATTTTTTAGTCTTTTTTTAAAAACTGTATTTAGGTTTTAAATTCTGCCACATGTTACTATATCTGTGACAGTAATGTGTAATTTGGAGGTCTTTAAAATGCATCCACCACCAAGGAGATCAGCGATGCGGCCAGTGGAGATCAGGCTCTCGCTATGACATGGACCAAAGAGGGGAAAACAACAATTGCCGTAAGTTCGGAATTATTGTAATTAGCTTGAGCTTCAGGAATGTCCTACGCCAGATAATGTGACATTTGATGAGCTGTCCAATTACACAAAATGATATAAAAATCATTTTATAGAACCACACCTGCAGTTTGGGCCAAGTTTGACAGGATGGTTTTGGTAGTGGCAGTTAAATTCACACATGTCCTGGTGTGCTAACTATAGGAGTTGCGGTAAACTGTGCGATTACAGAGTTCTCACAACTTCAGAGGCTCTTTGAAAAAAGGAAAGCTAACATGTCTGCCGTGATTCGACTTCACATGTGACAAATGCTACTGTTCAACTTTCTTATACCAGTTTACGCCATACGACGTAACAGCAATGATTTCTTCATTTTTAATGACAGACAGCTATTACAAGGAACAAAGCGAGAGGGTTGCATACTTTAGGACACGTTGTTATAAGCATGCAGCGGTAACCAGGATGCAAAAATCCAGAAAAATGAGTTTGTCAGCTCTTCTGTCTCGGCCTGAACAAGTCAAAATTCCAGTACACGACGTGGTTCTTACTTGTCTTCTTGTAAACGGCCTATTAATTCTGCATTTCACAACATATCTGTAATCAGAAGGACCTGAACACTCATTCTGGCATGATTCATGGTGTGAAAGTGCATTAAGACCGAGCTGATTGCAACTGAAATTCCAGTAGAGACAAGTTGGCTAGATTTAAGTAACTTTTATTTGGATGCTAAGGTACGAGACATCCCTTGTAGTATTCGTGCCAAATGATTCACTCACAAGTCTGTCATGTAAAGTAGAGAGATTAAGAATTACTACCACAACAGCACGCCGTTTCAAGTTTTACTAAAATTTGTTAATCCTGTATTTTTCTCCACCTGTGGGTAAGGCCCAAAACTGCGACAATGCAAAGCTACTTCTTCTTAGATTTGCATGCTTTTCCTCAAGCTCCATGTATTTTAATACATTTGTGCAAATGAAGATGACAAAGATTGCAGCAGAAGATTTTCTCCTTTTTCGAAAAAAAAAGAAAAAGAAAAAAAGAGGAGAGAGAGGGAGACAGAGCGAATGTTTACAAGAATTCTATGACATGAAGAGTGCAATGATTTTACACTCTCTTCATGTTACTTTGTCAGTGCTAATAAAATATTAGCAAAGCCTATTTTCTTAGGCAGGAGTAAAGAGTCTAGAATTTCATGGACTTTTGCCAGGTTAAATGGACATTCAGACTTTTTCAGACTCTAAACTTAGGCTGACATGCACGCAGAAGCCAGAAATTGTTGTGTTTTAAATGATTTGATTTCCTTGACAGCAGAAGATGTTTGCATTTGTTCAGGATGCAAGAAATGAAAACGGGGAGGGGGGGGGGGGGTAACATTCACATTACAGTCCATAACTTTCAAAATATCTGCACACACATGAAAATACTTTCAGGCAGGCATAACGTCAGACCATAAACTAAAACGGCATGGCACAGAAGAGCACTGCCGTTCTCTTTCAAGATCTCGACAAGCATGCTGAAGTAGGGGTTCAGATCAAACGCGCTAGCCTGAGGCCAATTATATCAGATTCCACTTTCTTACTAAGGCCTGCCTTCATTTTTTGACATTTACAGCAGAGTTGGGCCCCCAATGGAGGCCCCAGAACCTCTCTCTCTCTGACACAAATCTATCAGCTGCCCATGCTCCAAGGAGACTCTGAGAGGGAGAGAGAGAGAGAGAGAGAGAGAGAGAGCGAGAGAAACAGAGAAAGGGAAAGAAAGAGAGAAAAAAGAAATCAGCATCTGACTCCCATTCCCTGGCTCGGTGTGTGTGTTCCCCTCAGCCACTGGTATTTGGAAGCAGTGTGCTACGCAGTTAGCAGAGCTTGCTCTAAAACGAGCATGATGTCATTGAGGTTCGATCATTACAGGCTGCGGACTGAGGCCGCTCTGGATGAATCGCGTCGGTTCCCACGCTTGTTTGGCAAGGCGTACATTCTACTGCCACGACGTGAAGGAGCTTCTGGACAAGATTAAAGATGGCGAGAGAAGAAGAAAACAGAGGGAGGGAGGGTGAGGATCCCTCTCCAAAGATTTCCTGTTGTTGTTTTTTTTCCCCTATTTTCATTCTTTCTTTTCTTTTTTTTTGCCCTCCCCTACTCTGCCTGTATGGCTCTCATGTTACATTCCACATTAGAGCATCTGTCCAAGAGGCCGTCTTGCTGGAGTTCCTCGAAAAAAAAAAAAGAAGAAAAAAACGAAAAGACAGAGAGAGAGAGAGAGAAAACATGTAATGCAAGGGAAATATTCCATAAGTTTTCGCCAAAAATGTGAGTCCTCTGGTAAAGAGCAGACGTATTCTCTTCCTCAAACATATGCTTGTTTTATTTAGTTGAAAGGCATGTGTCTGCTGGTGAGGTTTTTTTGCTGACCTCAGCTTGGAGAGGCTGCCCCAGTGTGAAGAGAAAAAGACAGAGTTTGGCACAACAGTCAGCAGATGAAAAACCAGATACTCTACATGCAACCTGGACACAACGCTCTGAAAACTCCTGAGAAGAATTCGATTCAGGTCAGGTGGTGTAGGCCCCCCCCCCCCCCCCACCCAGTCCCACAATGCAATTCTGCCAGCTGCCCAGAAAGCCTCCAACAAAGTCGTGAATCTCAACACCACACCTGAAGACAAATTGGAGCAGTCAAACAGTACATAAGGGGGGGGGGGGGGGGGGGGTGCTGTAAAATAAAACAGTTGTGACGCTTTTGACATGAGTGCTGCCAGTGACGGAAGAAGAATGTGCTCTCTGAACCTGCTTTGTTTAAAAGTCGCGCCACATGCCCACCCAGCACGCTGTACCCGTGGAACCACCCCCTCCAAGACGCTCAGCCGCAGCGGCGTGTCAGTCTCCGGGCACAGAGGTCAGAGAACTGGCAACCCAACCCTGGCACAAGCCGGGTACCCTCAGGGGTGAGACGCTGACAGGGGTGGCATGGGGAGCAGCAGACAGACAGGGGCCTAGAAAACAGCTTGTGACCAGAACCGACAGAGACGGGAACAATGAACGCAATTATTTACCAGAACGCGGTCCAAATCTCACCCATCAAAACTGGTTACTTTTGAGTGTTTCAAAGGGAGACTGGGGCTATGCGGTGGAACAGTGACCTTCTAAGTACCAATAAGAGCCTTTCGGGACTGCCCTGCTGTCACAAGTTTTCTTTTTTGTTCCCCTCAGCTATCACAAATGACAAGCGTCCAGTCGGAGTAACTCTCCGAGTCGTCAGTTCTGTGACTGTATTACGCCAAATGAAATGAAAGTGAAGCCCGTTGGCAAGGACTCCTTTAAGAGCGTGATGGATAGATTTACTCCGGCACAATGCTGAGGTAATACGGAAAGATTCGCCAGGGTTCAAACAATAATAAGTGGTGAATCATGACTTTCATGGGCCATTAGGATGGAATTTCTACTTTACTGCTTTTTACTGCACTGCTCTGAGAGAGGATTAGCCAATGGGAGCATTTTGGAAAGTTGGGCGGGGCCTATGGTGCCAAGTGTTTGAGTAAGCATGGTGGCTCATTTACAGGTGCTGCAGTCCAGTATGTGTGTGTGCGAGCAAACGTGTATGTATATATATTATATAGTCTTCCTCGAGAACCCAAGGCTCCAGCTGAGCAAACATGAGAACACCAAGGGAGTAGCTTTGGGCCAAAATATGAATTGACATTCTGGTTGTCCTACTGGCCTGGGTACAGTGAAGCATGCTTTTAAGAGTAGGGGATTACGACGAAGGGGCGGCTGTCTCCTTGCCTCTGAGCTAGCATTGTTCACAGTTCTGCTTTTCATGCTGGTGAAGAGGCAGCAAAGTGTAGCACAGAGAGAGGCAGAGTTAGCGAGAAACAATGAAGAACAGTGACTTTGTGTGAGACAGCTTGTGTGTCAAGTACCATATAAAAGCCGACAAAAATGAGCATCCGAGAGGCATCTGCTTCACTTTTGAATACCAGCGTGCCCATGTCTTTCAGTTGCCATTTCACTTTTAGATGTGCGTCTGTGTGTTTGTGTGTGTGTGTTTCTGCGTCTGTGCGTGCGTGCGCGCGCGCGTGTGTGTGTGTGTGTCAGGACAGTGAGAGTGGGTGTGCAGGAGCAAAAACACAAGGCTCCTCTGTATTGTATTGTGGAGTTGGCTGGAAGGAGAGGAGAGTAGGGAGGAGGGATAGGAGAGGTTGCCAGAGCACTCCAGAGCGGCAGGGAGCTTCCCCAGATCCCAGCTGCCCAAGCCTGGCCGTGAGTCATAGGTGAGCGCCAGGCTTTCTCGGCCTGCCTGGAGGAAAGCCAGCCAGCATGGGAGAAGGAGGAGGAGGAGGTAAAGCTGCTGAAAAAAATGCCAAAAATAATGTCTGGGACTATATGAGGTAAACTTCATAAGACAGGCTATGCTGAGTCACACAGAAAGGAGCACTTCATGCCGGGGAAAATTTCATAAGCAAGTCAATTTAATTTTTCATAGAAAAGCAACAAAGAATGTGTATAAATGTGTCATTACTGATGTAATATATGGTTTCTTCTTTTTTTTCCCCCACAAACAATCCCATGCTGGTAAGAATCTCTTGCGAACGTGCAGTCAAAGCGGTCCACCCAGACTCTGGAGCCTGAAGGCCTTACCTCTGCAGGAGCCAGCAACCGAAACACTGAATTTTTTTTTCTTTTATCTGGAACTGTTTAATGCATTATTTGTCTAACAATCAAGGGGCAGAGTTTATTTTGCAGATAATTATAGCTTTTGTTGTGCCGATGGCTAAGATAAGCTAGAGTTCCGAACCATTAGTTCGCGTGCTTTTTCTGGCAGCAATAGGCCTGTTTGTGGAGTACTCACCCAAAATGGCGACATCACGCTGGGACAGAGAAATACCGAAGGGGCAGGGTGGAAGGGGGGGGGACTAACCCAGTACTTCATCTATCTCTTCAACTAACTGTGTGAGTCAACACTGCAGGACCTTGTTTTTTTCCCCAAAGCCCTAATAAAACACAAGAATCATTCTGTGACAAACTCATTCCTTGAATGAGTAGTAGTTGGTGAAGGCCCACCCCAGTCCTCCTTCGTGTGTCTGACAACCAACCATTCAACCCATGTTCACACATCTCTGTGGGTGCTGTTGTTGTAGTCATACAGCGTCTGTCATTGTGTCAGAAATAACCATGCAGGTACTAAAAACTGTGGCTGAAGCCCCCCCCCCCCCCCCCCCCCCCCACCCCTGCCCCCAAAGTCCCTCATCCCCCTCCCCGTTGACCTAGGAATGGGCAGGACCATGATCAGGGCACTTGGCAGACAGCAGCGCTTTTCCAGAGGTCCGCAGAATATGTTCTTCCTCTGGAACCAGGTACTCAGAACAACAGTTTCCACCCAGTGACCTCCTCTTTGTCTGGACCAAGAGGCAACTATTTCAGGCCTCGCACGCGGGGGGACAGTAAATAAATAAATAAAATGTAGTGACCTGTGTCGTCTGGGATGTTCCTGTGTCAGATGAGATCGTCATTGCTGCCCTCTGGGCTTCTCAAATGGAATGTTGTTTCTGTAAAGTGAGATATTTTTGTGTGTGTGTGTCTGTGTGTGTGTGTGTATGTGCGCGTGTGTGTTTTCGGTTAATCAAAGGAGGGAAATGGTGAACATAGACTTCGGACTAAACATGCTGTTCCCCAGCACTACTGTCTCATGGAAACAGTCTTATAATTAGATTCCACCATGTGGCTTATAACTTAGATCTAACTTAACAGTTTGAACAGTACATTGTACTGTGTACCACTGTACAACGTAGAGAAAAATACACTCTCTCTCTCATTTCCTTTGAAAACTACAGTATACTGTTGTGGAGCGTTCCCTTAGTTATAAACAGGACACCACTTTCTCCATCCATCCATCCTTCCATCCATCTATCCATCCATCCATCTATCCATCTCTCTTTCTCTCCCCATCTCAGGAGGCCTGTCTCAGATCCTGTAATATCCTCTGCCCTAGACTTCCTCAGTATTGATGAGCAGATTTCCACTCTCTCTTCCTGAGCAAATCTGTGACGTCTTTCGGGTCCCATATTTTCCGGCTTAGAGCCCATCCTGTGAGCCACCTGCATCACCATTTGTTATGAAGAGCAAACCAATGGAGAGCCATTGGGAGAGCTCAGTTTAGACATGATGCAAATCGTTCCTAATTAACCACACAAGTGGTGATTGGAAATATGTGACACCTTTGCATGACAAAAATCACAAATGTTTGTATAGCTGTTGAGAGCTGTGGAAAACATCCTGATATAGACACACATGCTTTTAACTGAGGCCATGGATTCAAACAGGAACGGGTTCAAATATTTCATCAGTCAGCATGTTTGTGCTGGCACAACACCTTAGGAGAGAACGCAGATACTCCCCCCATTTGACATTTATTTATAGACTGACTTGAGAATTTTATCAAGAATATTTGTGTGTCACGGGCCACTTCAGAATGAGGCAAAGTGATCTAATGTGGACCATTAACCAACTTTCTCAATGACTTCCAGGCTCAAACAATCCAGCACAGTGAATGGAGAGCTTAACAGCTAAGCTCCGCCGCAATTGTTTCCTTATCATCTTAATCTATTAGCAGAAGGAGAGTGATACTGAAAAAAAAACATATCAGCAGAGACGATCACTCTGAGCGACAAGGGAGGTTAAACTTCACTTGAGTTTGCACTCGCGCATGTTGGTTCCCACAGTCAAAACAGAAGGTCCCAATTTCAGTGGAGATTTTAGCGGCGGGGCAAGCAAGTTCTGTGACATGGATGTCGAGGCCCCGGTGACAGATCCAAAGCCAAGCCACTTTTCCCTCCCCTCCGCATTTTGCTGGCGATCTTGGTGATAAATGTCCCGACATCGAAGGAGCATGGAAAAACTCATTTCCTCAAACTGTTAAAACGCTCCAAAAAAAACCCTCAAGCGTCCCCTTCACGCGCCGCCCAGCATGGACACACCACAGAGGAAAGAAAAAAACCCCAAGAAAGATAACCGCAAGATTCAGTGATTCAGACAATCACAAACAGTGCACCACCTAAAACAGAGTAAAAAAAAAAAAAAGAAAAAGAGCCTTTCTGTAATCTGCAGATTGGTGATAGTACATGCTGAACTCCAGCCTTACGTAAACACATCTGATTCAGTTAATCAAGCTTCTAAGGAACTCCTGTGTGCTGCACTCAAACGTACCAAATTACAGACTTGGATTTCAGTCCTGCAGAAATGCAGGGAGTGTTGTAGAGGGTTGTTTACCAGTACTAATTAACGGTATGGATCATCAGCATCAGTCGTTGAATGTCACCTGTTTGTATGCTGTCAAAAAAAAAATGAAAAACAACAACAACAACAGCATAACAACAGGTGACAACTTTTATAGTCTTGTAAAGACAGACTAATTGGAGTCACATGGTCCCTCAGCTGCTTCAAATCACATCCAACACAAAACTCCAACAGAGCTGATAATATTCACTACGTTTAATTATGCTTTGATATACATCTGTACTCATTGAGACCACCTTGGACATGAAAAAAAAAAATTAATAACATATGCAAGGTCTCAGAAGCAGAGCTTAAGTGAATTACTACCTTGCTACAAACAAGAAAAAAATCATTAATTCTACACTGATGTTAAACCCAGACACAGACCTAGCTGCTTTAAAAGAGCCAGTTTGCTAAAGCATACTTTACATCATCTCCAGACTCTGGGAAGCGGTGTTGGGGATTTTGTACAGGGTTGACTGGAGAAGAGAAAAGAGCCTTTCCTGTATCAAAGGACACCCTGGGGAGCTCCACAAGAGCTGAATGGATTTGACCCTGTTTGACTAAAACACTTCTTTGTTTTGCCTTGATCTTTATTTCTGTGGTTTTGTTCATTTCTGAGGGGGTGAGATGAGGGCGAGGGAGCAGGGGAGTTTGGGTTCAGCTCTGGAGGGTGCTTTCTAAAAATTTCATAGAGCAATTTTTATCCACCTCGTTCTTTGTACAGGTGTTACATGGGTGAGTACAAACAGTTTGTATAATAGCAGTTTGAAATAAGACATCAGTTCATTTGAAGTTAAAAAAAAAACAAAAAAACAAGTTAACTGCTGATTCAGGACTGATTTTCTTGGTGAAAAAATGAAATGAAATAATAGCATTGAACTTGCCAAAATAACACAAGGCGATGTAATAGAGCACCCCGGCAAGTTCCGGAATGTACTCGCGCTACAAAACAGAGGAAGACTTTGATAGCGGTTTGGTAGACTCTGTCTATTGTTTCTACCTCTCGAGATGTGTGTTATCCTGAGAGACTCTGCTGTCTGGCCTCGCTGCTCCACCACGTTGTCCTGGAGACCGCTCTCCGCCAGCACAGCAGCGGTCCTTTGAGCTGGACCCACCAGACTGCGCCCACCCCATTGCTGGCACCGAAGCAGGAAAGCTGACATACTGCATTTACCTCAGCTCTCCTGCTAGCAAGCTGACGACTGCTGTTTATCTGGCGGTCTCACAGGACGAGACAGGGCTACAGGCATGGACTACATTACAAGCCCAACCGTAGGAGGGTAGGAGCACGTCAGCTTTCTTCCCTTATCTGTGTGTTTTCACTTTCAGTGAAACGACTAAGTCCAGAATACAACAAATCAAATGTAAGGATGTCCTTCTGTAAAATGAATTTCTGAGCTTTGTGGCAAACAGCAAGAGAATGGCTCAAAATTTTTTGGAGTAACCAGTATTTAAACTTTTGCTTTACTGTTAGAATTAAGTTGCGACAATGATGCTAATGCTATCTATCATAATTGTGATTATGCATAGTATTATACATATTTCATTCTTTGTTTATGGTCTTTGTGTGTTTCACGTATTATTGGCACTGTTGGTTAATAACTGTGTTATTACATTTGAATAACTTATCACTTTGGGCTTTATAGCATTTTTATAACACTTACTTTAATCAGCATTTTTAATTTACAAATTTCATATAGCAGGAGACCACTGAATGATTGCAAACACTACCATTTACTCTTCTGTAAACTCTCAGTAACAGGGTCTAGAAACTTTGACTTGATTTTAAAATGCTTATCTTGAAAAAGTTCACAGCAATGGCAAAGGGAAAAAAGACCCTATTTCTAAATGGTTTAATGATTTTCAGCATGTGCTGAATTCTGAAAGACATTTACCTTTTATTATTTTTTTTAAACTTTTACTACAACTTACTAAACTAAAATGTGGTAGGTAAAACACAACAAGGAATGCTTACCATAAAAATGACTGTTAATATTTTACATGTCTAGAGCACACTTTGATTATCATAATATAATACCTTACAGAAGCTAAGTGCACTAGCTTTGACTACTTGAATTGCATTTTTTGTCTAATGGATAGAGAACAAAACGTGCATTGTATCACTGCTGACCCAGTTATTGTATTCAAGTGTGCCTATCTATTTTCACACATATATACATAGAACTACCAACCAGCTGGCAGCTCTTGTACTGAAGGGTTAATTCCTCGCGTTGTGTTCAAATTAACTCTGCGATGAAGGGAATCTGGGTAAGTTTACAGTGACTGACGCTTAAAATATACATAGAGCCACAATTTATTCTTTAAATAGATTAATAAAAATGTTGTTTTAATCTTGTAAGCCTGGCAAAAATGGACACTGGATGTGTAGAGCATCCGTGCATACTGGCATTTACATTTATTTAAGGCATGAATGGATTCTTTATTTATTTATTCTTTCATTCACCCATTCACTGCATCCTTGCATGGTCTAAACAGTCCAACGAAGCAGAAATTTGAAAACGAGATGTAAATGCCTTGTAGAAGCTTACAGGAGCTCAATAAAGAAAGGCCTGCTAACTGCTTGTCATTGTAAGAATGTAATGATTAATGCTTTGGACATAAAACTATGCAGACTCTTCCCCAGTTTCCCAAATTTAACGGTGGTATGGAGTTTGTAAACAGAGCTGCTCCTTTCCTCGTCATTGAAAATTAGCCATGAGCAAATACTTGCACGCTTGCTATCCACGGCTGGCTAACTCTCAGGTGCATCTTTGTGGAGGGTGAATGAATTAACTGCACTTAAGATAGCTTAATATTTCTAGGAGTAGAGCTGAGCGTGACGTTTGGAATGTTAGCCTGGATAGCCTTGACAAATGCGTCCACTCACCACCAACATAAACATAAAAAGGAGGGCTAGGTATAATCATCCTCAGTTTAAAAAACAAATTTCATTCGCACTATAGAAACGAGTGTTTCCTCATCTTATGAAGGCTTGGCAGATGTTCCTGCCATTACGTTCTTTCTGTAACACATATTATAGATGGGGAACTGATAAAATCCCATTTTTTACAACACTAAATATGAAATGAACATCAGTGGGTGTGTAATAAGCCTATGTAGATAAAACTGTCCAAATGCATTTTAAACACAAATGGGAGTACCATGTCCTGACAACTGGTAATGAATTGACTGGAACAGTGATTTCATTGTTAAATGCTTAATCAGGTTTTATACAATCCCACTGTCCCCTGCTAATGTCGCTACCACTAGTATCCTCCAGTAACATCCAAAACAGCACAATGTAACCCCCCCCCCCCCCCAAAAAAGGTTTAAGGCAGTCATTTTGTTTAATGTGCTGCTCCCACCGCTCTGCTGTCCTGGACCAAAAGGTAAGTTCCCTTAATCCAAATCCAGAGACGTAACAGAAGACAGAGAACCGACGCAGGGTTTACAGCAGACCCACGCTTTGGAAAGCACATTTGCCTCTAGGAAAGCGAAGCATCTAAATAACGGCGTTCCCGTCATGAAGTCTCGTTAAGGATATGCGCTGGCCTTGAGTCACGGCGGCCTGCTCTATGGATGTGGTCTGTCCTCCATTCACTCGTATCCTCATTACCAGCCGTTCTGCTCTTCATGGAGGTATCAGCGATTGGACGAGCCTTTATGACTCACAATCACAAATTGCCACTATGGAGAGGTGGAGACAGGCCTTGGGAAGGGTGTTGTAAACGACCTCTGAATGCAACAAGCTGCAGATAATGAGAGGTATCAGTGAAGTCTGTTGTGCAGATGGCCCTGCTCACTTCTCACGCTGAGCTTGTTTTGGATAAACACCCTGTTTTTGAATTTTCTTCACTGCCCACAAGTGCTACATTACTCTCTCTCTCTCTAATCACTCAGGGCTTCTGGCTGGTGTGAAATGGGGCCCAAAAAAAAAATTACCATTCGTAGTCCAGTAGATAAGAGGTGTCTTCACAGCTCTGCTCCAGGTTGAGCATCCTGAGGCATCTGTGACATGACTAAGAGCATCCTGAGGCATGGTTCACGACAACCAGATGTCAAAACCAGATAGAATTTAACATCCATGTTACAGTCAGTTTGTTGAATTATCGTCTTGTTTTGGTGAGCACACACTGGTTCAACCTAAGCTAACCCCATGGGGAAAAGTCACAGAGATAGGGTTTGTCCTATACTGTCTTGTCAGAATGAATCACTTACAGTAACCCACAGGCTTACCAAGGTGGGAGGCACTGAATCTCCCAGCAGCCATGTGAGGCAAGAGCATTCTGGGATAGGGCTGCAGCTGGAGGAAAAAAAAAAGAGAGAAAGAGAACGAGAGGGACAGAATGAGAGAGAGAGAGAGAGAGAGAGAGGGAGAAAGCATGAGAAAAGCAGATAGAAAGAGATCTGCTGTCTTGTGTAGGACACAGTGGTAACAAGTGGTTGTTCAGTCTGAATCCAAAAATAAGCTATGCTCTTTGACTCGGTATACAGCCCAGTGTCCAGCTACTCTCATCAAACAAACAGGCCCTTCGAACAGTCCCCAGGCTTTACCGATGCCGCCGAGCGAACTGGCGAAAAGGTCACTCAGATTCAGCACAGGGTTTGAGATGGCATAACCCTCATAATCTTGGCCTTGCATCTTTTAGCTTTGACATCAAAGCTTTTAATAGTAAAGCTTTTAAAGTCATATTAAGCACTCAGCGAAGTTTTGGATGAGTTCCTAGAACTTGTTGACATTTATGTCAATGAGACAAGCTTCTCTTTATGGCAGCTCTCTCATGTCCACACAATGCATTCATCCCCTCCCCCCCCCCAAAAAAAAAACACAATGAGGCAATATTGAAAGAGAAAAGGAAAGGGCATCACTGATTGTGGATATCGAACAGATCTGTAAGACTAAACTGAAGAAATTTAACAACGTGGGTCAGGAGAAAATCAGTGTCTCACTGAAAAATCAAAATAAAATTTATTTAGTTCTACATCCTTTAAAGCTCTTTTGACATGACTAGCAACACTGCTAGTTGTTCTCAGCACACACTAGAGGATGGCTGCAAATGAAAACCTTAACAAATGCAAAAATCTAAAAGTGACTTGGTTCTGGTCTCCTGGTCTCACTTTTCATGTTCTTTTACGTCCCAGTCAGAACCTCTATAAATTCGATTTTACTGATTCTGCACATGCCACCCACCCTCCCCCCCCCCTCCCCGAAATGTGTCTTTGTTGGACTTGTTGATTGGTTGGTTATTGTGTTTTATTCTGAGTGATTTGGGAATAAGACTGGCCTTTTAGTGAGTCGTTTGTCTTCAGTGCTGTGTCCTCCGCAGGAGACCCCGAGTTGTGCGGGCATACGACGGTGCAGTGGCTCCAGCCCTAGTCCAGGCCTGCATGGGCCCGTCAGCTCTGGAGACCATGTCTAATCCTATCCCATGTGCTGTGAAGGCGACCTGCCCACCTCCGGTGTCTTAGCACAGACTTTCTGCCTGCTTTCTCAGAGCCTGGTCTGACCCCACCTATGCCTCGAAGAAAAGCTAAGTAATCCCATTCTCTCTTTCTCTCTCTTGCTCTCTCTCTCTCCCCCTCTCTCTCCTTGGCTTTGCTGACTGTTCTGAATATTCATAATGTTCTGATTGGCATGCAAAATTGATGTCATTATGACTTGGCAACCTGACAATAATCAGCCTGTCTGACATTTACAAGGTGGAGGGGGGGGGTGAGAGAGAGAGAGAGGGGAAAAGAGAAATGGAGAATTCAGAGAGAAATGAAACAATGCTCTAGACGGTCCAAATCTTTCATTACTTAACGAGCAGTAAACACGGGACAAATGAAGTTAATTTTGAATTGGCTCAAATCAATCTGTGATGAAATTTGATTTAAAATGTTGCCATAGGGAGGAACATGGAACAAAGCTAACTACCGGTATTTATAAAATGCATATGTATTTAATGGACTATGAGGAATCTATCATCTTATTAAATATTCTTATTTGTTGGCGTTTAAGCGCCTGTAAGAAAAGCACTCAAAGGGGTTGGTGAAAGTCAAAGTCAGAACCACACCATGCTGGGATGGCCTCCGCGTTCCTAAGATGTATATGATATGACTTGTTGTGTGTAGAAATGTGCGATCTTTAGCCGCTGACTGTGAGACTTTGTTGCTGCCACTGATGCAAAGTAATGTGTTCAAAATGGCAGATCTCACTCTCTCTCTCTCTCTCTCTCTCTCTCTGTGAGAATCTCCTAATCTCCCCTCAGTGGTGGGAAAGGACACCCAGTAAAGTGATTTAGTGTCTGTGTCTTCTCCATAGATTCCTGCTTAAACACTGAAAATGCAGGGCAAGCATATTCCACATCCTGTCAATAAGGGGCTTATTCTAAATTGCAAACAGAGACGGTTCGTTTATCAGAGAGCAGCGTTGTTTTCAATAATCGTATAATGTTGTGACCCAATCTCGAATACGGGGTGGTTTTTTTCCTTCTGTTTATTTGTTAGTTTTGTGCTGTATTTGCAGGGCAGCTGCCAGTTTAGAGCCTCACTGATCATTAAAAAACAGGGACTTTTTGAGGGGACAGTTTTACCGTCTTTCCTTGCGTCACAATAAGGCCCTTAAGACCACACTCTTTAGAGGCCATACACAATGAACAAATACATGAGCATTCATAGCATAGCATTTTTAACACAACATTTGTAGAGGATTCATAGTAGGGAATCAATAATCGATAACTTACTGTTGGCATAGATGGTGTTAAGGACAAATGATTATGATTTTCATAGGGATGGATTAAATGCTTCTCTACCTCATTCGCTTAGTCAGTCATTGGTATGAGAAATAGAACAACAGCCTATCAGCTGATCACATATGAAACAGGTTTAATGAAGACCAATGCAGAGAATGCATATTTTTGGAGTTTGTTAAGACTGGATAGGGCCCCTTATCCATTTTACAATTATTTCAGCATCTCGCAATTTTGTTATACAGTATTGAGACATCACTTGAAAATGTGAAGTTCTGAATGATTTACTGTCAAATTAACTGCTACTGTTGGTGAGAAATGTGTTTCTAACTGTCTGTCAACACTATTATGTTGAAATGACATGCAAAAGTTTTGAAAGGAACCATGTTGATTGCTGTCATTATCAGAGAATGCAATAATTCTGTTCTTTAAGATTTTTTTTCTTTTATTTGGCTTTTAATGGTGACAACCACTTCAGACCTGTTGGCTTTTCAATTTTACAAGAGTCAATGTTGAGCTTTGAATGTGAGTGGTTTTCATTTCATATTAAAAATGGTAGTGGAGCAAAGCCCCATAAAGGGTCATTCAAAATCTCATGGGCCTGAAAACTACAACACCGTGTTCAACGTGTCCATCATCGTGTTTGACACATAATCCATTGTACTCAGTGCATCCCTAGACACTTTAAAAAGCGAGTGCCTGAGGGTGTCTGACAATAAGAGAAAAAAAAGAACATTTTAGCCCTTTGGGGAAAAAAGAACAACAACAACAAACACTAGAATGCAGATACTTTTCCTGGAATGCGTACAACTTCTGACAGATTTCCCTGTTTCTCAGTCTTCTTATGCCTGCTCTCTCTCTCTCTCTCTCTCCTTCTCTCTCTCTCTCTCTCTGTCTTGCTCTCTTTCTCTCTCTCTCTCTCTCTCACACACACACACACACACACACACACTTATTTTGCAGCCCAGAGCCTGAAAAGCATGCAAGTTTGGCATAGCTTGCATTGTTCTCCTTGTCAGGCTTTAAACAGCAGCAAATCCAACTCTGGTATTGGAAGAGACACCTCTAATAGCACGCTCCTATATCCTGGGACCTGCTGCATACCCCCCTCCTTTCCTCAAACCCCCAAACCCCACCTCCAAGAACATGGAATCATGGAGAAAAGAGGGAACCCCCTTCGCAGCCCAACGCAGTATTAGATAGCGCTGTAAATCTGCAGCCTTTCTTTCTAATCTGCTCTGAATCTGCCCTGGCCAGCTTTATCTGGCTATGTAAATCAGCCCTCGGACTGGTGAATGGGGCAAGGTCATGAGGCTAAGACCTGTATTCGTACCCTCCATTTGAGGAGGAGGGTGTTGAGGTACAAGCCCACCCTACTCCTTCTCTCTGATATTTTTGGAGGACCCTCCTCCTCCTTTTGCCCCCTTTTCCTCCTTTTCCGAAAACCCAAATAAAGTATGTGATGGATGAGTGAACAGAGGCAACACCTCCCCCATCAATCAGAGCAAAGCTGGGCTGTGTGTGAAGCTAGGCCGAACCCCCCAACACAGGCCTCCTGAGGGCCACCCCCCAACACACACAAACACACACATACACACACAGACACACACACACACACACACAGGTCTCCACATCTCCACATCAGTCTCCCCTAGAGTCTGTACCTCCTGCCGTCTGACCACCCTGCTGAAGCCCCAACTGAAACAAAATTATTTACAATTGCCATAACCCAGACAGGAAGGGGAAAAGGGGATGGGGTGGGAGGAGGGCTGGAGGTGGAGGGGGCAAAAAAAAAAGACCGAAAGTTAGGAGAAACGGCAAAGAGGGGAAGATAGTGAACAAGTGAAAACAAAGCAGCAAATGGTCCTGATTAACAGAACTGAGGGTTCCTCGGAGTCCCCCCACCAAAGGAAGGCTCTCTCTCTCTCTCGCTCTCTCTCTCACTCACTCTCTCTCACACACACACAAAGGGTGTGTGTGTGTGTGTGTGCGTGTGTGCGTGTGTGTGTGTGTGCAACTGAGTACAAGCATACAAATTCCAAGAGTGTGTCGTCATAAGGAACGAGGCAAAGACAGGGAACTGCTGAAGTATCAACCCCTTTTGCAGTCGGGACACACTCGCACACATACATATAGAGCAAGGCAAAGAGAGAGAGAACCAACCAACACACACACTTCTAGAAATACAGTAACAATGTACAAACATACACACACTCGCACTCTGACACACAGTTTATTTGGGGTGGGGGAGGGCAGACAGTAACCCTAAGAGGCTGACGTAACAGCCAGGGCTTTCCTTGCTTGGACTAACATGAAATAATGATGAATTTCTTTGGCCTTCACATTGTTCTGTTGCATAAGCGTCCATGACCAAAGAGAGGAAACCAGCCAGTAACAAATGAGAGCACAGGAAAGTGTTAGGTCATCATTGTCAACAACAAAAACAACAATTACACTACACAAGAGAAAAGTGAGAGAACAACAACAACAGTAAAAAAAAAATTAAAAAAGGGGATCATATTTTAATGAAACGAAATAGTGCCATGTCAGCTCCAGTGGAGGAAGAAAAAAAAATGAGAGACGGAGAAGCTTTGCCAATGGAAAAGGGTTTTGATATTCTGCTGCCAGCCAAACTGCTAGACAATTATAGATCGCCGTGGACAGAGAAGGCATTGAGGGCTGAAAATAGACAGAACCGAGGTAAACCTGTTGTCGGCACTGCCCACAAGTGGCAAGAGATCAGTGAGATAATGAGCTCAAGGCGGCCAGAATTGAATGTTTGACGACCAAACGATACCGTACAACACCACTGTAAAAACTCTTCACGAGAAGTTGACGAAAAGTCAGCTGGTACATCTCTGCTGACATGTATCGAGTATGGTAAATAACACAGTTTATTTGTAGGCTCTGTCCCAGGCTCTCCTCCGGATTTGTCAGGCAGGCCAGTACACGTAGCCGTAACCTCAGCACTCTTAAGTCACTGGAGGGTTTTTTTTTTCTTTTTCTTTTTTTTGTGAGGGTTTATCTTACCAGTAGACACTATGGTTTGATGGAAAATTGAGGATTCTTCGGTGGAACAAGCCAAAAGCTCAAACGAGGCCCCCTGTTCCTGGGAAACCGCCATTGCCAAACACACTGCAAGTTCAATTAACTCACACAAAGCCAACAGCGTTCAATTCAGTGCAAGACACGTGGAGACTCTGGAAAACCATGTTGCTTGATGTTGTTTTAACACTTGTTGTAGAACCCAGAGAGAAGTGGACTTTGCTGTCCTACACCCATACTAGTTTTCTCAAGATCTCTTCTCCACACCGTGGGGTTCTGAGACAGGCCCATGCTACAGCAGGCGTAACCTGAAGGATTCGTAGGCAATTCCATCTGACAGCTGCCAATCAAAAGAGAGGCGAGTAAGGAGATAAGCATACACACAACAAAGAGAGAAAAAAATGGCTAACAGCTGCAAACATTTTCCATTTGAAGTGAAACATTCCTCCATGCACCCCTTTCTGCTACAGCGGGTTTCCTCTCGTTTCCATGTGGTATTTGTCCCCAGCTGAGATAGAGATACTGCAAGCAAGCTGCAAACTTTCCCAAGGCCACCATCCAACCACATGGTTCTCTCTCTCTCTCTCTCTCTCTCTCTCTCTCTCTCTGTGCTCCAAACAGGGCCAGCCCTGCCCTACACCTCCTGGCTCAAACACTCCCTCACCAGCAACACTTAGCATTTGTTTTAAAATGTCAAGTGACTGTTTGCATTTCCCTCGGGAACTGTCCGGCCATTTTTGTTCCCCATGCTTGCCCAAACCTGAAAACACAAGCTATTCCGTCATACCAAGACTCAGTTAATCTTTTTGACAGCACGAGAGGAAGCATATCCACTTTCACCATAGCTTTTTTTTTTTATGATTCATAGTTTCAGATGCTTTGGAATAGGATTATGTAATTTCAATATATTCTTTAATATGTCGCAACCAAGGATCATCTGGTTGTCGCAGATTATGTTACTGGAATATGATTAGCATCTTATGAGTAAGCAATGTCGTAACCTCAGAAAAGCTGAGAAACATGAGGTTCAGTCCTCCATCCACTAGGCGGCAGCATTTCAGTTTAACATGTGGACATATGAGTGTTTCAAGCTCAGCGGGGCCAAGGAGATCCTTCCTTATTACAATTTAGTGCAATGATGTCAAGGAGTTGCACATCACAATAAGCGGGGGGACTATTTTAGGGGCAGTGACTCTGCGTGAAAACAAAAGCAGCTCTACTGTTTCCTTTTCAGTATTGTGTACTTCACCGACTCAAACAACCAGACCACCACCCCCAGCCCCCAAATACTCGTGTTCAGAACTTCTTTGCGTGGCCGTATCTATCTATAGAGTCCAAGCATCTTTGCGTCGCCAATGGCTTTTGTCAGGAGGTACTGAAATAGACCTGCTCCGGTGACAGATGAGGGTAGAAGAGAACAGGAAGTGCTTGTGGCACCAGCTGACTTTGCTCTTGCCGTGAGTAGGCTGCAGTGGGAGTGTGTGGGCGTGCAGTGGTTATACAGGCAAACAAAACTCACATGTTAGGCCCTGAAATAATTAGGATCAACAGATAAGACTACCTGCACCCCCCTCGCCACCCCCTGCCGCCCCCTTGCTTATAAATGTCACCCTCTGATGTTGAGAGCACACCCTTTTTTCACACTTTATTTATTTATTAACTAAAATTGTTGTACTGGAGTTACAACTGAGAATCAAGTTTGGAGAAATATTAGCCAAGCTAACTGCCAAGAGGTCTTTGCTTTGAGACTCGTTGTCTTAGTTCTCCCTTGGGAAAATGGGTATAGAGGCAAAGGCCTTTTCAGGTAAGAGACTAAGAAATGTTAAAGAGTTAACAGTAAAATTAAAGGGGGGAGGAGAAAAAAACAAGAAGAAAGAACTCACATTTCCCATAACACATGAATTCCCCCACGAGCTGAGAGAGGCCTTGTGGTGTGAGAATTCAGCTCATTGTCGCTTTGGCTGAGGCATTTCTGTAACTTGTTATCTCTTGAAAATGAAAGAGAAAATGATATATTGTTAGACCTGACCAAAAAAAAAAGACGACTTGCAGATTCTCTTGTTAAAAAAACTGCCAAGGTGAAAGTCAGAACGCAACTTCTTTCTGTATAAGTTTTAAACTACAACAAACACCGTGCCAGCACACAAATCGGCAAATGGTTGCCATCATTAACCTCTCTCTCTGTTAGCCACAACTCGATGACAACATTATCAATTCTCAGGCATTCACTTGTTTGGACCATTTTAATCACAGGGTCATTAGCATGCCCTATGCTAATATGCCGCAGTCGTACCCAGCAGCAGCCTCAACAGCCACTAGGTCTGTTACACATCAGGTTACACTGCACTGCATTACGTTGCATCTCTTATCAGTGGCTGGCTAACTCTGGTCTACAGAGTGGGGTTACATAACACCAGTTTCTCTGCACATGGGTTCCAGTGTGACTGCCTTCTGCTAGTCACAGATCAGGACACAGAGCGACCCTCAGAGAGTCTGTAGGGAAGAAACTCTCTAACCCGAGCACCCCCACCTCCGACTCCCCTTCACCCCCAGACACACACACACACACACACACACACTCCCACACATATACACCATTAATCTCTGCTATTCCTCTTTCTATGTACAATGAGACTGTTCACCCAAAATAGGGCAAGCCTTCACACAGGGCTTCCTGCCCCGCGTCCGTGGGTCGCCATATTTCTTGCCTTGTATGAAAAGGAGGTTGCAGCAGATTTCTGTGTGCATGCGAGATGGACCCGCGCATCTGCTGTGTGACCGCGCGGACAAGGCGTGCTCTGACCACATTTGTCAGCAGGCACCTGCAGGCTGCAGGGCTCTGAGTCATGGGCTAGTGGCAAAAGACAGCTATCTGTTTGTCACTGCATTTGACCACATCATCACAGCCATCTCATGCCCCGAGACAGACAGAGAGAAAAAGAGAGAGAGAGGGCCAGGCAACGCCAGGGGAGATGGAGAGAGAGCGAGAGAGAGAGAGCGAGAGAGAGAGAGGGAAAGGCAATGTTGGGGGGAGGAGAGAGAGAGAGAGAAAGAGAGAGAGAGATGCAATCGGGGGGGGGGGGGGTTTAGGAAATGTTGGGGAGAGAGAGATAGAGAGAGAGAAAGAAAGAGAGAGAGATGGCACAACATCGGCCTGTTCCCCTGCCCGGTCTGTCTCTGTTAAAACCCTGCGAGTGAAAAGCTGCATTAAGGGGCTCAACAGATGGGCAAACTGAATGACTGGCCTCACTCTCCCCTCTAACACAGCTGCTCTGTTGCCCGTTTGAGATGTGGTTGGACAAAAGCAGGTGACACGGCAAGAAAAACAACAATGTAGACACACATGAGTAACAAACTGATGTATACACACGGCACAGCTTGTTGGGCCAGCTTTAAATAGGCTCAGAAGGTTAGAATTCCCCTAAAATTTTGGCCCCAGGCAAATAAACACAGAAAAGGAAGTAAAAACCATATTCAGACAGACACAAAAACAATAATTTGCATATTCTCTGCATGCCTGTTAAGCAGGAAAAAAACTGTCAAAGAAGAATAAAAGAGTAACAGACTTGCTGTTGTGGTGTAAAAAATAATTAAGTGAAACATGGTCTGAAAATCATGTTGTATTTCAATTTGGAGATTTAATTGTTAAAAGTGACAACTGCAGATAAAGACGAGCAGACTGAGGCATAGAGTTCTGTCACTTATGTCTGTTAGGATCATTTCCTCGTGTGTGTGTGTGTGTGTGTGTGTGCGCATGTGTGTGTCAGTGATGTCTGTGCGTGTGTGTGTGATGTCTGTGTGTGTGTGTGAGAGAGAGAGTGAATAATGTTTGTGTGTGTGTGTGAGAGTGAATGATGTCTGTGGGTGTGTGTGTGTCCTGTGTGTGTGAGTGATGTCTGTGCATGTGTGTGTGATGTCTGTGTGTGTGTGTGTGTGTGTGTGAGAGTGAATGATATGTGTGTGTGTGTGTGTGTGTGTGTGTGTGTGTGTGTGTGTGTGTGTGTGTACATAAAATTCTAACTTGCCACTACTGCCTGAACTCATTACAAATTGAAATTCATTCTAATGGTTCCAACCTGCTGACTGGAAAAGAAAACAGTACCCAGTTATTTTGTTCAGTAATCTGCAATAGTCTCTTTATTTGCCTCTTTCGATAATAGCTGGAATGTCTGGAACTGTTAACATTGAAAAGAAACAACATTTTGTGCTCAGTAATTATGCCCTCTGGCACAATGACTGTGGTGCCTAAAGCTTCATTATGATCAGAAAGCAACACATATTACATCTCATTACTCCTGTACATCCTTTCTCATATACAGACTTAGCCAGTGTTTACAAATTTATCGTAACACAATATAAAAAAAGGGAAGAAATTACAGGTATGATCTCTTGAAACACCTAATTCTTAATCCACGCCCCCCCCCATACAAAAAACCCCTCTGATCTACAAACCCAAAAAACATTTTCATCAACAGGTAGAGTTTAAAGAAATCGTATGCCATGTCACCACAACCTGCATCAACATTGAATAAAACCTCTAAACCACATGAAGAGAGGTTTTGGCTCCAAAGATTCCGAGAAATGCTGCAACCCCTCTTCTCCTGTAATCAAAAGATTATTGTACAATAGTAAAAGTAAAAGGATCTTTTTTTTTCTTCTTTTTTTTTTCCACTCCTTGTAAGTTTCTTGGCCTCGACAATGGAGTTGCATGAGTTCTACTCAACTCATCAAACTGAAAATATGATGCGGTACAGAGAGAGAGCAGCCAGTACATATGGTGCTGCATACGAACGGCATCGTCTGAAGTGAATTCAAAACCGCCGTCGCGCACAAACCTTCATTATGCTTTACCCAGGAACACCCAGACACTCTGAGAGGCTGTCAGAAACCTTTTTTTTTTTCCCTCCCATCCCCCGACTAACTCAGCGACTGGAAGCTCATGACCCAATAGGACCACCGGGATGTATCACTCTCTTTCCTTCATTCTTCCTGTGCTTTTTTCTTTCTGTCTCTTTCTTGACCTCATATACGTGTAATCCGCTATGTCACAGCCCTACATGTGAAAAAAAAAGTGGGGGGGGAATCTTTTTTTAACATGGAGGAAAAATGCTGTAAAAAAAAAAAAAAGCTAAGGGGGCTCTTTGAAACTGGTTTTGAAAATGCCCTGTTCAGGGTTGGAGAATGGAGGTTTATTACTGTTAAGAACAAGGGTGCTGCTGGGTGCTGATTGGTGAAACAGTCTAAACAGACTCTCCTCTAGAAAGAGTGGACTTAGGAGGACCCTGTCATAGCATAGCCCAGGACTCCATGTGATGGCCGCTGTGACACCCCATCTCCAGTTCTCCTCCACTCCCTCTACCAGTTCACCAGTTCAAGCAAAAAGGAGCAAGGGAGACAGAAACACAGAGAGAGAGAGAGAGAGAGAGAGAGAGAGAGAGAGAGAAGCTTTTCGTATTTACTTCTGAAAAAACGAAACAAAAAATCTGCCTAATTACTCAGGAGAAGCATAATCAGATTAGCATTACATGACAATTTGTTTAACACACATGGAACGCTGCTCTCAAAGATTGATACCCCATGCTGTTTTCCCCAATCCATTCATCAACTTCTGGATGAAACGTCTAAAAGAGAAAATAAAGAATTCATAGCAACTGCTACTGCATGTTTCTCTTTAATCAAGAAAAAGCAACACACACCAGCTTCGCTTGGATATAATACAAATTTTCACAACCACAACAATTGCTCTGTTCCCTTAAGCTTTGCTCTCCAATCCTGGCCACAGGTGCCTCCTTCGCCTGCAGAGGTACAGTATTAAGTTTGGGTTCTTTGTGTGGAGGGGGATTTCCAGGGAGATGAAACGCTGAGATGGTTGGGAATGGGCACTCATTATCTGGGCAAAGTTACTGTTGCTGTGTGGGAAAACGCTGCTTTCTCTCTCTCTCTCTCTCTTTAAGCTCTTTCACACCCTGACCCGTCCTCCCTTCCTCTCTTTCTCTGTTCTTGTCTGAATTGCTCTTTTTCCCTCTTTCTTTCTCTCCATCTTCTCTCTCTTTAGCTGTGACATTCTTGCCTTCTTTGTGCTGTTCTCTCTCTCCCCTTCTCTCTCTCTCTCTTTGTCACTTTCTCTCTCTGACTCTCTTTCACACTTTCTCGCTCTCTCTCTCTCTCTGTCATGAAGGGGAAGATTCTTCCTCAGTGACATCAGGACTCGGCTCCTGTTGCTCGGGTCTCGTTCCAGTTCTATCGTATTAATCCAGGCCACAGTCCGAAACACACTCTCTCTGTCTCTCTCTCTCTGTCTGAAACCCTGACAAGCCATGCTGATGGAAGATATAAAATATGCCAAACTTTACATCATCAGGGGGCCAGGGGTGGGGGGTGGGGGTCTCCTTCTCGAAGACACACGGACAAGCAGTACATTCACTGTCACTGAAACATCCACAAACAAACGTTTCCCTTTTAAACCAAGTCTCAAAGGTATCACTGATGAGGAACGAGCTAAATGCTAAATACACAAAGCGTTTCTATCTGTGGCATTATAAAAGTACAGAGGCAGACTCTTTACCCACTGATGTTCAAGCAACACCTACAGATATCAGAGGACCAGACCAGTGGCATGTGAACACCATTGGGGCCCTGTTGCATGGAGAGAACATAATTCAAGGTGTAAGCTATGACCACTGGAAGATCACAGATTCAAAGCCATTCACATTAACAAAACATAGAGGGCGTGCTTCCTATCATCATAAGGGCTATGAGGTTCATTCCTGTGTCCACCTGAGAATAGCTATAGTGAACACCGTGCACAACCAGAGAAACCCCACTGACCCAGAAATACTGCAGTATACAAAACACTCCCTGCTGAGATGGTCACACTAGAAGCATGAAAGATTTGTTTGGTCTATGTAGTAATTTCCAGTATATATTAGCCATTATAATGAACACATTTCTTACTTACCACAATCAGCTCATTTGTTGTTATATATTGTATATCATACATATATATTTTTTCATACAATGATGGTTCAAACAAGCAATTACTATTCGGAAAGAGTTAAAAAAGAGAAACCCTAACGCTTGCAAACATTAACCTTTGCAAATTCTAACCTTAACAAGCCATATCCTTTATGAACAAAAACAAAACAAAACAAAAACCAAAAAAAAAAAAACAGAAGTAGAAACCTTCAAAGTGAGTGCGGTGTCGCAACAAGCATCAACTATAATCACTATAATCACTGTCATCTCCTGTTGAAAACAGACTGAATGCAGGAAGGTACTAACCCAAAAACAGCCATCAGAAACTTTTTATTAAATGTTGCAAAGATATGAAAAACAGACATGACAATTTAGGAGAGAGAGAGAGAGAGAGAGAGAGAGAGAATCAATTCTCTGACAATGTTTTAGCTACAATCAAATGTTTGAACGGGCATAACTACTTCCATCTGTAGTCAACCCCAAATACAAAACCTGAAAGATAGTACAAGGCTCTAGCTCTCAGCAAAACCCAATACGATGTGGCTAATCTGAGATGGTTAGACACTGTGTGTGTATGTGTGTATGTACTGTGCATTAAAAGAGAGAAAATGGTGAAGAGTTCATCCAGTGTAGCAATGCTTCAGGTTTTCTTTATCTTGTTTGTGGACCTTTTTGGTCTCAAAGGGTAAATGTTTAACTTCTGTTTATTGTCTGCAGAATGTGCATATGTGTGGGTATATCTCATACATATCATACATCAACGTACATCGACTGGGAAGATCAGGTGGCCTAGAATGACCTTCACTTTCACTGTTGAAGGTCAGTAACCTTTCTTGTGAAGTATCTTGGGGAAGGAAAAAACCAGGAGCCACAAATCTGATTTAGACTGACCTTCCTGTTTGTGGTCTGATTTTGACCACAGAAAAAAATTACCTGATGCAGTCAGGAATCTCCAGGGGATGTTTTCATCATCAGACTCACACACTGAACAACAGTCATAATCTAATAAAGACATTAGGTGTCAAATTGTGAATACAATCATGGGGAAACTACAGACTTTCTACATGCTTAGAATTCTTTTTGTTTTTGTACCGGACACGAGTCACACGGGACAAAAAGAAAAAAAGAAAAAAAAAGGAGAATTAATTAAACATACAGAGACGTGCCTTAAAATAGGATATTAGCAGACAATCGTTGACCCCAAGTGAACCCTTCAGTTATCACAATAATATCAAGGTTCTTTGTCTTATGACCCCCCCCCTCAAAAAAAAAGCACTCAAGTTAAATGCCAAGGAGAGAGAGTTCCTCTGTCCTGAGACAATCAATTTAAATCTGACTTAATAAAATGTAATTTTTACAGTGTAGAATTTAAACATAGCTTTCTGTGTTCAAAAATAAGTGGAATTTAGCAACAAGGAAGCATGTTTATCCAGCATTCAGTAGTAACCAGACATGAGGATAATTCAATATCCTCTTTAGAATTGGAAAGAGGAGACAAAAAAACCCCATTCTTCTAGCTGAAATTCTCACATGGCTGAAGTAGCTTTCATTGGAATGCCACGGAAGCTTCTAGATTCAGTGGCTTTTGTCAGAATTTAAGGATGGTTCTGCATTACACTCATTGCAAAACTTGCAGAAGAAACCCCCACCAACATCAAAAATGAAAATGTGAGTGTCTTCAAAAAAAAAAAAAAGAAAAGAAAAACTGGCTGTCTGGAGCATTTCATTGTTACTGTATCGGGTCAAAAGGTCAGGGCGACTGTTTGCCAGACGATGGCGCGCACCGCATGGCTTTTGACAGGTGAGTGAATGTTAAACCTCTGATCTGCTCCACACTGTCACGCTAAAACCCCGATTCAACATAAGATCAAGCAAAGGCTCCGGTCTCGGATCACACCGTGAGTCTGGCACTCAAGTTGTGCCTCTCCCTGCAGCGTTCCAGTCTTTACCGGGTACCGCCGTCTCCGCAGCCCTCCGCAACCAAGTCACATTCCATACAACAGCCCCTTCTACAGTAGCCAGGCCCGTCTTTTTCTCACACAACATCAAACCCCTTTTCCTTTTCTTTTGAATGGGGGAGTCCTTCCTTTGTTGCACTGCATTGTCCGGCGGAGACCCCTAGCAACTTCCCCAAATCGGAATGCTGCTGGAATTCCAGGCCGCCGCTGCCAACTCGGGCTACCTGGTAAAAGGGATTAAGGGCAGCTTTAGTTTCTTGGTCAAGAATGCGGAATGACTGAACTTCTGACCAAGTCAGACGAGGCTGACATCTCGTGCAGCGCTATGAGGCAAATGCCTCGACACGTCCCTCGTTAACTGCCAAAAAATGTGACGAGAGAAACCAAATGATTTACAGTCGTGTCGCTTTAAAAAAGGGTGTAAGCAACAGAAACTGGCACATTTAAATGTTACACGAGCCTCAAACAAGGAACTACATTTTTTAAGAAAACCTTGAAGGCAAAAGCTACTAGCAATGGCATCTGTACTGGGACTGAAAATGTTGCAAATGTCAAGGGCTGAACTAAAATGGATCTACATCAAATTAAAATAGTGTAAGTATTAGCTTCAAATATTAGTATTTCATATTCTGTCAGGGTTCAAATTATGATGTGTTTGTATTTTTTGTGTTTGTCTTTATTTTATGTGTTATGTTAACCTGCAGATAAGGTGACTGCCCACCTCGCGCTGGACAATCACAAACCAGGGGACTGCCTCTAAAGTGACTAGTGACTAAAATGGAGGGTAAAAAATAGGTGACAGAAGAAGACCCAAATGTGAACTGGTTGCTGCTTCACTACACTGGCTTCAGACAGACACATCAGATACAGACAAAACAGTAATGTGAACTGTGCTACAGGGGAGTGCAGTTTTCCACTGTACATGTGTAGGGCTGGGGAGTGGTGGTTGAAGTGAACAGAGAGGGTGATGTTGAGACAGGTAAGAACTGGGTGAAACAGTCGTGTAGTCCAGTGCAGGAGCCCAAGTCCAGACTACTGAAAAATAGCACTCGACCAAGTCAGCTGCACATATAACATCCCGCATAAATAATGTTAGCAGTTTCTTTCCTGCCTTCTGAGTCGAGTCGAGGAATCTTTCGACAAGTCAAATAGTCGGTTAATCTTTTGACTACTCAGCTTGACTAGTCTCTGGATCAATCTATAGAAGAACAGTTGGTAGTGGCAGCCCTTGCAGTAGCAAATAAATTGAGGCATTTTAGAAGTCAAAAAGGTAAAGTCATAAAAAAAAAAAAAAAAACGATGCGTTGGTTTAAAACACTGCTGTCAATGCATTTTTGTAATCGACGTCATCGATTACCTCGACTAATCGCGGCAGCCCTAATATCATACAAGACACTGAGTGGTTCCACAGGAAGTGACCTGTTTCTAGATAAGTGTGTGCAGCCAATGAAAAGTCAGTTTCTTCATTATGCCACAATATCTCTTACAATGAGCACTGATGAAGAGCAGCAATGCACAGAAAAGTGTACGTAAACACTGTCTTTGTTATAGCTTTAAAAGACTAAGGAAACATAAAAAAAGAAAAAAAACCCCATTAATTTCTAAGAAATTCTGGTGGGGCACACCACGCTAGGCACAGAACATGTGTATGTGTTTGTGAAGCAACAAGGGCTTTTTTCCCCTTTTTTTTACTGCCAACTCTGTGCCCCACCCCACACCACATGAGAGGGCAGTTGAGAAATACAAACCAAGGGTGCCTTGCTTTAGTGAAAAAATTCTTTCTTCTTTTTTTTTTCTTAAAAAAAAAAGGCATTTAGTTTGATAATACCCAGGGAAAAAAAAAACATGTCACAAATATGAATGAGTAAGAAACAGAATTACATTTGGACATCATTGTATATCGGTTAGCACATGTTAGAATACACAACACATTTGAAGAGCATAAAAAAGGCTGTGCCATCCAATTAAGCGTGATATTGTGTGATATTCTATGACTCCGTCTACAGAAGCAATAAAGGTATCATGATGTCTAACTGATACACAGTGTCTGCATTAAAAATGTAAAATCCCTGATAAAACTGAATATCACCACCTACATGTCAGAGGTGTGTTTTAGAAATGCAGCAGATTTATGAATCGCAGATTTATGGGTCAAAGTCCATTATTGACTAATCCTAGTATTACCTTTTCCCGCGTTTTATATCCAAAATAACTCCACAGTGTTACAGAAACATGGTAAAACAACAGGAACAGAGGGAAATTACTCACGGCTTCATAAACCTAATAAAGTTTAATTAAGTCTGAGAAGTGCCAAGACATCGGAGATGAAGCTCTGATACGTAAGTTTACTCATTAGAGCGCTGTTGCTAAGCTAGCGAGCAGAGCACGTGTAAACTCAGTCACATGAATGACAGCTGGTTAAGACACAAGTAATCATTAGCTACGGTACTGATTTTATACATTCGGATGATGTTAACACCCGCAAATAATATTAGCTAATCTTGTCTGAAGCATATAAAAGAAGAGGTGGAAGAGGGCAACGCGAACACAGGTACCCAGACACCTGTCTCCACACCACTGGTTTTCAATCTATTTCTCTGGGATCAGCTGCTCGACATATCTTTGTTTGAGCCCTTGATTACCTCAGCAGATGAAGTTCGTTAAAGGCCTGATGATTAGTTGATCAGTGAAATCAGGTGTGGTGGTACAGGGCTGAAACAAAAACACGCAGGGCGGGCAGTGGGGGACCTGAGAAATGGACCAGTGATCTACACCAGTGATTCTCAGCTCCAGTCCTGAGGACCTCATGTCCTGCATGTCTTTGTTTTAACTCTTCATTATCACAGTTAATTGAGCTAATCAAGGGCTTGATGAATAATTGATCAGTGGAATCAGGTGTGTCAGTCCTGACTTGCAGGACAGTGGGCCCCCCAGGGCTCGAGTTGAGAATCACTGATCTACACTCATTAGAGGAAGACCACAGATGCGGAGTCAGACTACAGAGCTAATACAGATCAACAAGGAGGGTGCTTTATGGTTGGGAGGGGGAGAAGGGAGAAAGGAGGGTGTGTGTGTTCTCAAGTGAGGGATATGAGGCACCTGTGACGGGGTTTTTTGCCTTCAGCCTTGGCCCCAGACATGGCACCCTCACAGCTGATTCTCCTCACAGGGTGAAAAACGCACTCAAGGTTAACACTAATAACACCGGCCAAGGAGAGCACCAACCTCTCCACAGGCCACGTACATCCATCCTGGACACCATGTCTCCACGCAACAAGTTCAAAGCCCCCAACCCCCCACCCCAACAGTACCACCGCCACCCCCTTTCCGTGTGCCGAGCTTAGCTGAGACATTTTGAATAAGTTTCACCTGTCCTTGCCTCCTCTCATGAAAGAAAAAAAACCAGATCAACACTCATTTTCTCTCTCTCTCTCACTCTCTCTCTCTCTTTCCTCTCTCTCCCTCTCTCAATGTAAAGTCCCTACAATATAAATATCCCCTCTCCACTTACACAAACTCCCCTGATAGAACCCTCCCCCTCCCCTGACCCCATCTCCTCTCCCTGCAACAGGATGTCCTTCTGTCCCAGTCTTAGACTATCCATGTCAGAGCGTTTGTCTGGGGGAAAAACCCAGATGTGCTCCAGGCTTCACAGCACTGTGTTTGTTCCTACAGTGTGTGGCTAACGTAGCTGTGCTCTCCTGTCGTGTCTCTTTCGCAATCCCGTCTCTTTCTAGAAACTTCCAGCGGCAGTCAGCACGTAACCCAACACAAGATGACCCACCAACCCCCAGCCCTGGCAACAGGAGTCATTGTCAGATTCCTCAGGCCCCTGACAAGAGATGGGTTAGCGTAAACTTCAGAGACTCTCGGATTCCAGACGCCCTCTCAGGGGGGGAGGGTCATTTCAGGGACCACAACAAGTCATGTTTATGGCCAAACAGGAGGAAGTCTGGAAACATGCGAGCTGTGTTTAACAGGGCCAAATCCAGATCCAAAAGATTTGGAAGAGACATGAATTCATATCTGCTGTTAACGTAGCATTGTTTCGTTTTCAAGATGAGATAAAATTTACACCTGTGTCACATATGCCCAGGGATAACACTTCAGAACTGATTATTGGACAACACTATGAAAGGTTCAGAATAAATACTGAGAATAAATAGTTTGGAAAACAGGAGCAGAAGTGAGGAGACTTTCCATCTCTAACACTGGGCGTGGCCACACTGGGTGGCAGGAGGTTTGACTGCTGCAGGCTGTCCAGATGGACTCGGGTTTGGTGAGGACGGAGCGGGGTCAAAACAAGAAACCAGAGCATCAAAGCCATGTGCACCACTTCCCGAAACTTGGCACTTTCCAGCAGCACTTACTCAGGGTATCATATAAACTTAACCCTGCTGTCAGTAAGGGTCCAAGCAAGGAAATGAGGTTAAGGTCACGACCTGGAAAGTGCAGGTCAAACACGACAGGCCAGCACTCAGAGAGAAACTGGGGGTAAAACCATGAGCGCCCAGTGAAGACCAAGCAGATGGCTGTAACATCTGAGTCCCGGGGTGACAGCGAAGCAGGCAAACCTCAGAAGACTGTGCTGTCTAGGCCCTCCAAATGAGACAGACACGTAAGTAACGTGACAACTGTTGTATTCGGACCACCCACCGCCCACGCCAAATTTTACCCCCTTAATCTTACTCAAGGCACTCGTAAACATCATGGAAGAAAAGAAAAGAAAAGAAAAAAGAAAAGCAAGAAGTTTGGTTATCACTGACAGATAAGCACATATGTGCACACATAGGCAGGTCTGGGATAAGTACACATTTAAAATATGTCAGTAATTTGTCCTGGCCTGACTATACATTCATTGTAAACATACCACACTAAGTTCCTTTAAACAATATGACAAAGGAAAGGAACTATTAAAGAACACTTGGATGTGACCCGTCACTCAAACACTCTTCTAAACTATATTTATTACACCTTTAAAAATGTTGCCTTTTATACTGCGTCCACATTTCTGTACTTTGTAAGTGTCAGACTCATTTTTTGGCCACCTGTTGATTCCCAGTGCTGAGTTACAGGCAGTGTATAGCTGGAGGTCTGGGGCAGGAGCACTGTCATTTGAGCAGGTTAAAAAAACGCTGGCATCAGAAAGGTCAACATGTGCATTATGTTGTATGTGCATCACTTGGTGTTTGGCCTCATTAACCAAGTTACGGAAAACATCGCAACTGTGGTTGATCTACAGACTGCTTGTCTCTGCTATAGGTAGAACATTGAGAACGGGCAGAATTACAACACTATTACATCTGCAAAATGCTGCCCCGCAACTTCAGGACAAACACCTTTGTGTGTGTGCGCGCGCACGTGTGTGTGTGTGTGTGTGTGTGTGTGTGTGACAGCGCAAGCACAAGCACCTGCGAGTGTTGAGCATAATGTTTATTGTTATTGAGTTTCCGCATGAAGTGCAATTATTCTAGAACACTCTAGGGAGTGTTTGTCTGCCGCAATTGATTGAAACCGATGCAACACTGCCAGACGCTAGACCGGAAAGCTTTCCTCCTAAATCCTTGCCTAATTCCGTCAATCCAATGGGGATAAAAACAGGCAGTCTGTTATGCAAATCCGACAACTCATCAAACACCAGTTCACCGTCCAGGTAGCTCTCACCTGAGCTGAGCAACAGGGGTTTTTTTTCTGTAAGAGGGAGAGAGAACAGAGAGATAGTAGATGGTCTTTTTCTCAGAGAAAAGCCCACAGTTTGACAGTTAATCACAAGTATACATCTGCCAAACACAATCAGCATGTTCCCCGACTTCAACAGACTTCAACTCCCATAAGCCTTGCAATTATTCAAAACAATCAGCAAACTCCAAAGAAACGTTACATTTAGTGCCAAAAATAATCAGTTTTGCTGGCATCAGTTTTCTATTTCAAATCAAGAATAACTGAGATAAGCAGAAGAGGCCAAAGGATAAGTATGAATTGAATTGGTGTCTATAAAAAAATGTGTATCAAAACAAATTAAATAAATACTGAGAATCAGATAACTCATTTGATTTAGCACATTTGAATTCAAGTGTATAAGAAATGTGTTCAAATGGATATTTTCCTCAACATAAAGATGAGTTTCTGATTTGTTCTCTGTTGCAGTGTAGTGGATGTGGGTGGGGAAATTTGTGAGTCTTTTTTTTACTTGTCACTAAGTTGTGTTATTACACTATAAGGCTCTAAAAAAAAACTCTGTCCATTAATTTCTTGAATTATAAAATGTGAAAGGTACTTGTACCTGTAAACTGGAAAACTATAACTGTCTTACATTACAGATATGAGGAGACCAAAAATAAGACTAATTTTCAGTATTTTCAACTTTTTTTTTTTCGTTTTTCAATTAATAGTAATACCATACAATTATTCCTTGTTTTGACTTTGTTAAATATACATGAAACAGTTCAAAATTCAAAACTGGCAAATTGATGATGTCAAACAGATATGATTTAAAACAAATTTTAAATCATATGATACCTAATTAATTGACTCATTGAGGTATAGTTTATATACTGACCACCATTGTATTTTTCTTTTATGAACAACATATTTTACAAAACAAAACAAAAAGAAAAAGCAAAACAAAACAAAAAATAAACAAAAACAAAAAACAGAGGGTCTAAACTGATGTCACAAATTGTTTCAATATCTAAGGAAGAAAATGAAAGATTTCATGGTAATTAAAACAACACTGATGACTGATTTCAATAGTTTACACTTGCTGAAAGACAAACTTTTTTGTTTTTTGCTTTAAATTAAATACAGAATGAGTTATTTTCATTTGTAGCTGATCACCCATTACCTGACGCAAAGGTGTGGGGTTCCTCAAGGCTCAACTTTTGGACTACTGACATTTATGACTGAAATACATAAGTCATATAGAGTAACTGATACTCTATAAAATGCTTCTAACATATATTTCATTTTTACAATTTTAAGAGGAGTTTTATTCAATGAAGCATTACAAGGAATGTTTATATTATTAACATCACATTATGACTAAAAATGTAAACCATGTTTCAAATCAGAGATTTGTTCTGATCTGCTACAAAGTTTGGTTAAGGTTTATTTCAGGTGGCCTGGGGAAAAATCTATATTAAGAAACTGAATTTTTGTAGTCATGTGGTCCACAAATCCTTACCTCTAATTACTTAAATTAGTATAGGATATATTTTCAGTACACTCATCGCTATTTGGTTTCTTGTAAAAAAAAATTTAATGTGATCATCACTTAACTTGGTTAAAAATATGCCTCCTGTTGAAAATAAAATTTCCCAAAATTGACAGCTTCAGAACAAAAAATTGTCCTCTGGTCTAAGTAACAGCTGTGGGGGAGGTGCTATTCCAGGTAATCTGATTTGGACTGTTTTTATAGATATCATTATCTCTAAATATGAATAAAGTCAACAGAAATTCAACCATAAAATTACTAAAATAGCCAGTGTACTTTATGAATGTAAAACTCTTCATTATGACCAAAGAAAATTTAGAATAAACAGATATACTAACAATAAACATTCATTTTAATTACAAAATACCATGTACCATTACATTACATGTAAATCAATTATATACTGAAATCATTTTCAGCTGATGACAAAAATAGGGGAATACTAATTTATTAGGATCAAAACATAATTTACTCAATAATTGATTGTTTGGAACAATTTTTATCCTGTTTATCAGTAACATCAAACAACCTTTAAACCAAAAAAAAAAAAAAAAAAGGTTTTGTGTGAATGACCACTAAACAGTGTTAACAGGACAAAATTTGAACTCAAGTCATGTGACTCTCCTGCTAAAGAAGAGCTGCTTCGATCAAACATCAGATGATGACAGTGCTAGCAAAGCTGTGTGTGTATGTGTGTGTGTGTTATAACAGGAACTACCATGGCAATCCTGCTGTTTCTAAACCATTTCCTGTATAACGTCTGTTTTGTTTTTTGTTGGGGTTTTTTTTTATGAAAAACAATCTATTCTAAGCCTTTCTCTGTAGTACAATCAACACAATAATCAAAATCAGACATTGAAAAACATATACAATCACTGAGTAGTTTTAAGTTGGTTTCATGAAATACATCTGTATGTATTTATTAATATAATCCGTAGATGTTGACTTTTTTTACATATTCAAACCAACACTCATTTTGCATAACACGATCTGAGAACGATTTGACTTTAAATGATCTGAAAATTGAAAACAAATCCGAAAGTGTGGACCAATCTGCAGACCTCACTCATCACTATCCAATCATGAGTCTGCATTTTGACGCAGCTTAAAAACTCTAACCCTTTTTGAATTAGATCTAAGACTAGAACCCAGTGTGAGACAAACAAAGCACTATTTTTCCGCTCTCTGTGCCCGGCCACTCTGTGTCCAGCCTTTGTGTTTATTGCATTTGTTGTGCTGAATTGTTGTAAGTGCAGTTATACAGATATTTTGACCACACCCTCATCCAACCGTAGCTTTGTATTATTGTAGTGCAGTACAGGCATCGTTTTTATCTGGAAATTTGTGTTTAAAGGAAACATCTGTTGTGTTGTTTACCTTGAACTGTATGCATTTCACTCTGAGTTAGACCATATTCTAAATGAACCAATATAAACACAACTATACAGGAATGAAAGTTATTCAGAGGTTAAGTAATGTGAATTTTTGAGGTACTGTAACTTGCATGTTGACACATTATAAAAATGTCTTCCATGGGTTCAAAAAATACACAGAAATACAGAGTATGTCTCTTACTTTGTATAACTGGTTTAACAGAGTGTTAACATGTCCTGTCAACAAAATAAACACAATATCCACACAAGCATCTGTATTCTACAGACATCCGCTCTGTATGACTCTAATCTGTTGTGAACATCAGGTATGCAAACAGTATATGTTTATAGTATCATTTGACACTATCAAAGGACAAATAAGAACATAGCTTTGTGTGACAGGTTTAATTCTGGCCTGATATTTAATTGGAAGCGATTATAGCATCTGCTATTTACTGGTTCACCACATGTATTGATACGTTTAACGAAAAAAAGGAAAAAAAAAAAAGCTACGACACGGCAGGAAGTAAGCGCTTGATAAAATCCAAACATCAATTGCTTCACATTCTTAGAAGTCTTCTTAAGAAAGAAACACTAAAATACCAAGAACCGGACGCATGTGTTATGCTTTTGGTGATGCACCAAGTGAGAAAACCACTGTTCAGTGCAAAATAAAAGCTGAATGCACAACCGTCCTTCTCTTTATAAAGTCATGTCTACAATCGTAATTATTCATTTAATTGACTCCATGACTAAATTCCATGCAGTATGAACATCCCTGCTATTAAGACAGGAAAAGGAATCGATGTAAAAACCGTACAGTATCAATACAAGTTACAATAACATTTTATCTTTTATTTATGTGCCCTCTCATAAACAAGAGTGATGCATCGGAATAAACATCAGAAAACACAATTAAAAACACCAGTAGTCTTTTTCAGGTGTTTTGGCTTAGATTTAAAAATAAACAAAAACAAAAACAAAAAACAAAACAGGAAAACCAGCGACAACATTGATGACATTTCTATGTAGCTACCACAGCACATGACAAAGCCTCTTTAACCCAAACACGGCAGTTGCAACATCACTGTCCTACAACCTTCTAGAAAACGGGTAAAGTCCTCCACGAAAAACCAGTCTGCACTATGTGTCGGTATCATAAGCCTCTGGGTTTTGAGAAATACCAGAGGATGTTGTACAAATCAGCTACTGCACACTCTATGACTGAACACAGTATCACGAATGAGGTTAAACACTTGACCGTGTGTGTTCTAGTGAAAAATGTGGTGAGTGACAGGAGGTAGGCTCTGTACACGCCTTGGCTGCTGCATGGGAGGGTTAAAGTCGAACAACAGAAACACAGGGACTGGTTCTGATACGAGCGTAAAAAGGCAGAGAATTCCACACAAAACCAAGCTGTTCTCGAGTGCTTATTCGAGTAGTGATGCTCTTCCGCCGGCAAGTTGTTGAAAAGAATGTTTTTTTGTCTGTGAAAGGCCGCTCATTCAAAGGCAAGAGAATTTAAAAAAAAAAAAAAAAGACACACAAAGCACTGGTTAACTTCAAAAACTCTTCAACGGACGTGTGATATCCTACTCCACTGAAATGATTAGTTTGAATGTTCTAGGCTTTCAAATGCTGCTGCAGAACATATCAGTTAATTTGTTTTGCAGCAGCCCAAAACTGTGTAGTTTTGTTGTATATGTTAGTACAAGATTACATGTTCAGAGTGTTAAAGAATCCCAACACCAAAGTGTCAGTCAAAGCAGCAGTGTTCCACAGAGTCACAGTCTAATCAAGTCATACAGAGTAAAATGGTGTACATCAACTTCAACACGTGCAATGACATGTACTGAAATGGCTGTCAGAGAGCATGTGACCACAGTGTGCTTCTGCATACAGAGAAACAAAAGAGAAAGAGAAAGATGGAGAGACAGAGGGAGAAAGAGACAGAGAGAGAGAGAGAGAGAGATATGGTATAGCTCTGCGTTCACAGTGCTAGGGGGCCCATTGCCCGGGAAGTTGGTTCAACGGTTGAGGCCCCAGATGGCTCCACACCTGCGAGGCCCAGCTAAAAGATGATACTCCATCACCATCCAAATCTCCCAAAACGCTAGTGCGCGTCCCTGAGCACAATACCCCCAACTGCTAAAGCAGCTTTCACCACACAAATCCTACAGACAAGAATGATTAAACAGCTAAATAAGTTACTTTATTCTAGTTCATGACTGAAGTTATTAATTGGTGCAACAAAAGCTGGAATAGACACATTAGTCAAGAATGAGGCACAGGGGAGGGGGGGGGGGGCAGGTGCTGAAATGCCATATGGAGATTTAAAAAAAACCACATCTCACTCATCCTCTCTATCCTAACAGATTAAATTAAATATTTCCAGTTAATATCTATTGTCCTCTCAAATTAAACCTGTCAAATTAGCACTAGCACTGGCTCCATTTGGAGATTTTCTTTTTTTTTCGCACCTGCTATATTCTGTTTGCTAATTGTTTGATACCGGGTTCTATGGAAACGAGAAACGACAGCGTTCTGGCTCTTTCTTCCTCTTCTTTCCACCCCTTTATACCATCCCCTGGCTGGGAGACAAACAAGAAAAAAAAACATATTTCACTGTACTCTGTCTGTTAGAACAGGACTGTTGCTAGGGAGACTGTTGGCCTGTTCTTTTTATAGTATGTTTAAAAAAAAAAAGTCACAATGTTCAGACATCAGTAACCACACTATCTACGTCAGTTGTCTATCTGTGAGGGACCTGCTCATCATAGAGTGGCACCAGTAAGCAGGAAATGTCGTCAGATATACTGGGAGTCTTTGGATGAAAAAGCAGGTTCTCCCCTACTGAGATGATAAAACTGATATCAAACCCCTGTGAGACACGACTGTTTTGATATGACTGACAATTGCAAACCTGAATATAGTCACTCCTTCTATGACAGCAGCACAATCATCCGCATAAAAGTTTGAGATGAACAGTATGTGCAACTGATTCACATAAACTTCAACAACTTCAATTGTGAGAACAAATAAAGAAAAAAAAAGAGTTTTTACCAGTGAAATCATCTTTAGACGTTTACAATAGTGTAATTATGCAATGCGGAATGCGTGTGGCAGCTGTTCTAAAAAAAAAAAAAAGAAGAAAAAAAATATGAGCTAAAACATGGCAAAGTACAGGAATCTTTCAATCCTCCAAAGAAATGCTGTGCTCAGCTTTGGTTAGTTAATCTGCGGAAAATGGAATCATTTATTACTTCACAGCCAATTCGGCATTTTCAGTGCCAAATTCACGCTCTTTAAGGATTGGCTGAGTAATGAGTAATTTTTTTGGATCTGGTATTAATAACCTTTATAGATGGATATGCAGAAAAAACATTTTACATTTTCTCAATGCATTAAGTAGCTCATCACAGCCAAAAACATTAATGCTAATTCAATTTTCATCAAGTCATTTGTTACTCATTGGACATCAGCTATGAGTTTTTGAACAAATGTTTTTCAGCTGTACTTCTAAGACATGGACTAGAGTCACAGGAATCTTAAAAGAATAACTCAGCAGTTAAGTGTTGTGATAGTCCTCAATTATATTTCAACAGACAAAGACACATTTGTCCAAAAAAAAAAAAAAAGAAAAAAGAAAATGAAATAAATCAAAAATACTGAGGGAAATGCTATTGCTGTAAATATTTATGAACTATTGAAAAAGCCACAAACTAGCATGCTCATCTCCAAAGCATTTCTTGCTAATGAGGAATGTACAGGAGTTATATTATGAACAATGATATCGATTATTCCAAATTAGAATGTGTCTGCACACATTAGGTTTATTACACCTGTTTTAAATACACAACCAGGTCTCAGTCAAAAAAAAAAAAAAATATATATATATATATATATATATATATATATATATATATATATATATATATATATATATCTGAGTTTGAAATAAAGACATTCTTTATGCCAGTCAGTGTCTAAAACACAGGCTCAGTTTGGGCACAAAAGAACACCTGGCAGTCAAATTGAGACACTGACATCTTCACTTGTTAGGTAACACTCATAACAACAACCTTTTGTTTTTCTGGTAGTTATGGTAACTGCCTAGAACGTCAAAATCATATTTAGAACATGATTATGACTGGACGTCCTTCTTCAAAAAGAGAATGTACAAGAGAACATTTCAGTCATAAGGCGTAGTGTGGTTCACAGTAATACAGTGCCATGATGTTAGTTTCACTGATTAGAAACTCCATCACGGTGAAAGAGGCTGATTGACAATCATGTCCATTATAAGCGTATGTTGTTATAATACAACTATATTACAAAAAGGGGCGCCAATCCCCAACCGACAAAACTGATGTGTATCAACTGTTTTGGCTTTCCTTGCTCATAACTGAGTAGATACTTAGATATATTTTTTGAATTTGTACGACAAAGTAGCAGAAAAGAAGTTATTAGTTGTCTTATTGCCTTGGTTGGGCAGCCTTAAGAACTAGAAAGAATGCCGAGATCAGATATCAGATTTGTACTTCAGAGGTACCAGCATCCTCCCCTTTGACATCTAATGTAAATAGATTTATCAGTGTTCTACATTCTATTTACATGTTGTTGGCATTGTTCCTATTCAAAACAGAAACCTTTTAACTGATTTGTCATGAATGAGACGTCTTTTAATACTTTGAAAGATCGAGAATACATATCTGTCATAGATATTTTAAGCAGTAGTATCAGAACTTGGGGAAGTATGAGGAGATAACTGAATTTGCATTTAGTAAAAAGAGCAGCATCAATGCATCTGAATTCAGAAAACTCACAAAACCAAAGCCACGTCTCAAACCCTGATGGATCTGCTTCATCAGTGACAACTTACAGCCGAAGCATCGCAACCATTTGTATCGTAAATTTTTTAACAAGTGAATAATTCATCTAATGTTGTTGTAAGAAGTTTATGAGCAATTTTCAACTCTTTTGGAATACGCTGAGGTAAACATTTCAGAGAGACACAAATCCGTTTTTATATGTTTTCTACAAGTTCAAGAATGCTTGTAAACAGACAAATCATAATAGTAAAAAAGGACCAGACGAGAGTCATTCCAGTGAGTTGTGCTCTGGGACCGTCTGTACTCAATGCCACGCCCTGTGATACCTCTCTTCACATTAAAAGAGCAGTAACATCCTTACAGCAATCAGCACTCTGTATGCGCATGCACACACACATGCACATACACACACACACACACACACACAGAGATACACACAACCTCCAACAGATGCCCACCAAGTATATCTGGAGTTCTGCCCTTCTCCTGACAACTATACAGTATAGCGAGTGCGGCAGCGCCATCTAAAGGTTCAATACGGAAATGCACATATTTAATTCATGAACACAAGCCTTCTAAAGACTCTATATGAATTCCTCCTCCTCCTCTTCTTCCTCCTCCACCTCCTCCTCCGCCTCCTCTTCTATACAAATACATTTCCAACGGGAAGATATTTATAATACACTCACTGTGATGCATTTGATGCATGTGCTGACACGGGGGACCTCTAAAATGACATGAAATGGTAGAGAAATATGCCTAATACGTATGACAGCCTCGCATCCATGACTGGCTGCATTCAGGGAGCTGTCCTCAGAGGAATTCAAAAAGCCTGCATATAATTAACCAAAGGCCCTCCATACTATGAAACGCATGTATTTGTCTGTCAGTGGAATGTTTGGCAGGGTTTAAAAAACAATGCATTGTCTGATTGGTAGAGATCTCTCTCGCGCATTCTTTCGCGTTCCTTCTATTCCTCTTTTACTCTCTCTCTCATTCACACACACACATACACACACACACACACACACCAGTCGGGGCAGATGTTCAAAGCACTTGGCACCTAATCAGCTTGCTTTTCCCATGAAGCACACCGAAAGACAAAACAAGTGGAGTCGATTGTGCACCGATAAGTCAGCAAATAGTGGTTGCAGCGTGAGCGGAGAACCAGAGTGATTAGCCGAGAGGTCAACAATGCCACCAGCTCGCCAATTAAACCCATTTCATAAGGCCACGGAGGAGAAAAAAAAAAAACACAAACAAAAAACAAAACATGATTTTCAAGAAAGGTATGCCATTGAAAAGAAGTGGGTAGTTTAAACTTGAAAGGCTGGCAAAACTTCAGCAAGTCACAACACAACACCATGGGAAAATGCTTCCTTAACTATGTGTGACCTTCAACTGTAATTTCCTATGAGGGAAGCTTTTTTTTTTGGAGGAAATCTCTGGAAGGTATGAGAGACAGGCATGCATGGACACATTGCACATCAGAAATGACATTTTATGGCTGCCGCTGGACATGTCCACTCAGTGAGTAAGGGAAACGTACCCTGAAGCCTGTCAACACTAATATCACAGCTATACTTCATTGTGGACAGTAAATGGCGGCCATCTGATAGACAATATATAGAAATGTTGAAAGACTGAGGTTTCTGGCCCTTAATGTGGCGGGAGACATGCTCACTCCTTGAGTTAAGGCTGAACATAGCTTCAGACATCAAGGAGGAAATGTATCCTTATTTGATCATGGTTGGTATGAAAGTACCACAAACATGAGGTCATTTTAGTTTTTAAAAAAGGTCCGGTTTGAATATGCAAACCACATGGGAAAGTTTTTTTTTTTTACTGATTTAATATATGTGCTATATTTGGCCTTTTGTTAATTGTTACAAGGCCAGAAACCTGAGGCGAACCCCTGAGGGTGAAGAGGTAAATCTGTCAGAGTCACAGAAATACATGGGTATACAGTGAACTTGGAACAATAAAAGAAGAATAAGTTTATACCAATCCAGTCTTCCCCTTTCAAGCCTCAAAAGTGGCTTGAATAGTGGCACAAACTGTTAGCAACAGTAAAGATTTTACGCCTACCACCCACTCAAACACATCCACTGTGTGAACTACTCAGCTGAGGCCAGGCATGAGGTTTACAGGCGTCCCTCCTGCCCAAAATTGGCTTGGAGAGAGAGGAAGAGAGAGAGAGACGGAGAAAGCAAAAGAGAGAGAGAGAGAGAGAGAGAGGAGGTGCAGTAAGAGGACCTCCCCAAAACTCCAGACACCTGACAGCTTTACGGTTCACGATGCATCATATGTAGAATAGCCCTTCCACAGTGGCTAATTGAGCCTGCTTGGAGCACCGCTGCCAGCAAACAGACTTCTGCCTCTCTCTCACACAAGCAAGGAAGACACCAGGTCTCCCAAAGTACAGTAACACACGTCCAGAACAGGAGAAGGGTGGGGGGTGGGGAGGGGAGATAGTCACATAGGGAAGCCTGTCTCTCTTTTTCCCCTTTCTCTCTTTCTTTCTTTTCTTTCTTTCTGTCTTCCTTTCTAAATCCAAGCGCAGCTTTAGAGGTTCAACTCAACTGTTCCAAGATGTCAGAACTACAAAGCCGCCTTGAACAAGGGGGAGCGTTCGGACTCCGAGTGAAGAGTGACGCTGGAACAGCTGGACTGCTCCTGCTGCTGCTCTCTGCCTGGGCCTCTGTCCTCTTATTCCCCAGCTCTGAGAAGCTAGTGAGGACAAGACAGCTATGTCTGGCCGGGGGCGGGACAGGACTGGAGGAAGAGATATGGGGGCTTAAGGAATGGAGGGAGGGGTGCGGGGGGGTTAACAAGGACGAGGGGAAGAGTCTCTGTTCTCTTCTCCGTCTCGCTCGTGGCGAACATCAGATCCAAATCCTCCGGTCGGTGGACACTGGCTTTACAAATGTTTCTTGCGCAAGAGTCTCCCAGAGAAGCGAGAGCAAGAGGCTCAGTGTGCACACAGGAAACAAAGAATGAAGTCAAAATTTATATTAGCATGGATTATGTAACAGGAGGCCATATCTCCATCTGCTCTGGCCCAGCCCTGGGAGACGGGGAAAATTACTGAGCGACAGAAGAAGGAAAAAGAAAAAAAGAAAGAAAGAAAGAAAAGGCAAAATATGTTTCGGCTTCCGTCGAAAGAACCGAGACCTCGCAACGAGGTCAAAAAATAAAAAATAAAAATAAGGGCTGTTGACTGACAGTATTGATCAGATAATGACTGAATGTGCTACTCATGGTTAAACCATTGGAGATTCCCTTATATAGGTTCCCTCATAACGAGTTATAGCTTTGACCAAACATAACAAAGATTTGAGTCGGGCATACAGAGCGAAGAACAATGGTGCCTCCATGTGGAGACGAAGCTGCTAAATTATAATCCAGTTTTACACAAATCACAATAAAACATATTACCCCCTGAGAGATCTAATCATATTGTCCGGTCACATTACATCAGTTAGCCACAATGGACTCTGGACACATAGACATCAGTCTCAAGAACAACCATGCCTTGATTTTAAAACAGAACCTAACAAAACAAAACAGAGTGATGACTATGGTGTGAATGGAGGTAGGAAACATTTTTGGTGTTATCCCCGTGATACAGACCCCCCCTCCCCCCCCCCTCCCCGACAACTCAAGCCAAACACGCGATTAAAATGAGCACTTGGCTTCTAGTCTACCTCACAAGGCACTGGCACAATATATGCGATTGACAGCAACCTTAAACAGCTACATATGTACTGCTGGATATAGAGGAACCCCAAATTACTGGGCTGCAGTGGAAATATAACTTAATTCAAAGAGTAAAATCAAGGCAAAACATTCATTCTAAACCACCATACAGTAAATGTAACCAAATGACGTAGACTTTTCATGAAAAGCCCTGTTGTTCATTTGGGCTCCAGCATTGTTAAGGAAAAAAATGTATCATTACAAGTTTATTGGTGTTTGTTTTTTCCACGCTTTGGGGGTGTTGTCATCTCCATTAATCAGACACATATGAACTGGAATGCATTTCAGAGACATTCCAAGTGGGGGTGTGAGCAGCATCTAGCAGAACACAACTTAAATTCAACTCAACCAAAAAAACAAAAAAAAGGCAAAACAACCATAGTATCATACGGGGACGTTTTTCTTTTACAAGACATCCCTAACAACATCTGTCTGGACCAAAAAAGAACCCGGTCTGGACCATTTCAGACCACCACAGAGCTGGTTCTTTGGACTTTGAAGAAAAGGCGCACAGCTAAGAGCAGAACAGGGTCATAAAAGCGGATTGTGATGGAGTGAAGCTGCACTGGTAAGTCTGCAAAGTCCTGTGTTACTGCTTGTTCTTCAGCCTCTGGACACTTCACACATCAAGGGATTAATGACAAAAGACTGGTGAAGGCGAACGTGCCATTCCTTCGGCAATATTTAAAAGTCACAGCAATCTTTTGCAGTTTATTGCCAAATGATTCATCTGCTTTTGATGCAGAGTAGGGCGAAAAAAACGAGCGAAGCAGCACCACCTAGAGGTTTGAACTGGTAATGCACCACATGTTAATAGCAGGCACAGGTACTCCTCCTTGTAACTCTGTTCTTTTCTTAGGGTCACTGTAACATTATTCCATTCTATCATCCCACTCCTATTAAAAAACAGATTTAAAGAGATTTTCCAGAACAATATGTGAAACCATTTTGGCATCCCTTAAAGACAAAAACTGTCGAACATTCTGAGGGATAACTAACGGGTGCGATCAAGCACATGTGGCTCTGTTCACATTTTTTTCGGACAATGCAGGGAGAGCTGGATCCGTCCCAAGCATGCAGCAGGGACAGTTAGGAGGCATGTGAGCTATGTGCTGGGTAAGACACACGGACCCATTCCCAGAGCGTCTCCACACGCCCCAGATGCTCCACCGCTGTCGCCGTTGACGTGTCTAAGCAGCTGCCTGGCTGCAACTCAGTACACACACACCGCTGTGTTTACTGCCCAGGAGTCCAAATGTTTATAATAGCACCACATCTTCTTCTTCATCTTGTGTGTGTGTGTGTGTGTGTGTGTGTGTGTGTGTCTGAGTTTTGAGGTGAAGGCTGTTCAATACTCTTACCACCCTGTATCACTAACATGGATGCCCATCACCGTTCGAAGCTCCTGCATTGAGCTAAGCTACTCTGAAATTCACAATACAATTCCAGGCTTTAAAAGCCAAATCAAGCAGGAGTTTGTCTTTCTGCTCATAGTGGCATAAATACACAACTTTCCATGCAGTGGTTGTAGAATACCAAAAATCCAGAACATTGCAAAACTCTTTGATGATTTATCCTTTTTATACGACTTTACATATTTTCTCTTAATTGAAATCACTTTGGTGATTGACTTGTGGAAAAGATTTTTGTGATCCAAAAAAATTAAACTGAAACTTTTCAGCACAAATGTCTTTAGCCGACACTAAAATACCCAATGAAGCCCATCCGTACCTTTAGACATGAAGCCAGCTGCATCACGCGCTGGAAATGTTTCTCATCAGTGAAGACTGGGCTACTCTGAATAGAAGGTAAAACAAATAAAAGAGGGGAACACAGAACTCCGGTAGGGAAGCTCACCAGCTTCTGCAGGAAACCTGTAAATGGGAAAGCACTGGGCAGACTGGTAACCCAAGATGAAGCCCAGTCATATCCTAATTGGAAATGCCTCTATGATTTCTAAAGATGGCACGACAATGTGACTGCTATTTACTAGTGTTCCCCAAGGACCCAGTAATAAAGACACAAGCTTGACTTGTTGTTTTAAAAACAAAAAAAAGAAAAGAAACAAGCTTGCTGTTTTGTAAAAAAAGAAAAAAGAAAGAAAGAAAGAAAGAAACAAATTGACTTATCTAAGCAGGCAGATTTAGCAAATGTAATTTGAAGTTTATGAACTTCGGTAAGATGCATGTAGAATGTATGTATGTCATTTTTCGTTCTACATGATTATCCTCTGAATTTTAGCATCTATATTAAAGATTTTATTACAGCATTCTTGTTTTCTGTGGTGATTGACATTTTGAGTTAAAAAAACAAACAAACTAATTTTCTCAGCTTGGTGCTATCTTTCAAATCAAAATATGAAAATCTTCTATCTCTGGCTACATGTAACGTTTTCATTAAGTGTGGCAAAACAATTCTATACTTGGTTTATCAATGTCTGAGAGTACACAAAGACAGCAATTCTCTTTGTGTGTGTGTGTGTGTGCGCGTGTGTGTGAGAGAGAGAGCGCAAGAAAGACAAAACAGAAGTGAATGAAAAATGGAACAGAAACTCACTTAAAAACTGTACATATTCGTATATGGATGTATATGCATATGTATGTATCAATCAGTGGAGCACGCCAGTTGCTACTGGAAGCTGTTTCAGTTATATCCCCTCTTCATATTTCATCAGCTCAGAATTCAGGAGGCAGATGAAGAAGCGTCAACCTCCACACATCTGAGGTATTTCACAGAAAGAGAGAGAGAGAGAGGGAATGATGGATAGAGACATGGAAAAAGAGGAAAGAAGAAGAGAGGTAGGGAGGTAAAGGAAGACCTTTCTTTGAAAAGTCTGGGCCAGACAGAACTTCAAGAGCTCAACACATCTGGGCCTAGCGGATAACTGAGAGGAGCCACTTCCTTCTGTGCTCAGGAGGAGGTGAGAGAAACTGTCATCCCATCTCCAGCTCCTTAGCGTTGGGAGTATGAGGCAAGACACATGGCATCAGGGCTGTGCCTGGTCTAAGCAGACGGGCATTTAAACTGAAGATTGTCTACATGCATGGAGAGGAACCGTATTCGAGAGATACCCACGTCATCTCTAACAAAGAAGTAAAAAACAAAAAAAAAATACTGAAAGAAGAAAAATCATTCTGAACACGCTCATGTGGGTTAGTCTGTAAACCATTTGTGGTAAGAGTAATAAGGTGTTTGTAAAGCTGTTATAAACTATGTGTGAATATTACTGTCTCCACTCATCCTCTGCTCTCTGAGCACAATGGGATTGGAACAAATGAGGTCTGAGTAAAATCACTAGCTGAATGTGGCAACTAGCAAAAAAAAATACCACAATTCATTATCCAATCTCCATGGGCCATCCAAGAATCATACACCTTTGCCTGGAGACTGGTACAACACACAAACAAAGCCCAGGCAACGGCACTGTTTTTCTTTTTTTTCTAGAACCTTCCCCGCCCCCACGCCTTAGAAAACCCCAGGAACAGCATTGCGATCCCACACTGACTTCACTGTCTGCTAGACATTAGCTCTTTTTTTTCTCTTTTCTTTACTTTTTTTTATGGGGCTCCTTGATATTCTCTTTAAATAACCGATATGACAGTTCTACAGACTGAGCAAAAACCTCCACACACACACACACACACACACACACACACCACGTGACAGCGAGGTCCTAAATGAGACCTGCTCTGACAACTTCTTCTCACACGTGACACTCGTCATGTGACGTACGAGACAAGGAAATGTCAGTTACAGCTGTGGTGTAGGGTGTTCTTTTCATTTTTTTAATAGACTGGCGAAGCCTCAGAGCTCTAGCGCTGAAGGATGGCAGTTACGAGACAGTCTGACAAGAAACCACAATAAGCACACAATGTTCCTCAAGAAACAGGACCTGGCACTTCTAACAATAAAATACCAGTTAACACAAACATTTCATTAAGCAATCATGACCAAGCCGGTCCCTGAGAGGATATCTGGGGCTTTTTTTTTTTCATCTTTTTTGTTGTTGTTGTTTGTTTGTTTTTTCCACAGGCAGGTGTGGGACATTCAGGGCAGCTGCCAGGCACTCTGAATATGACCTGAGGTGAATGTTGGCCATTTCTGGTCAGATGACTCACACACAGCATACAGCGTGACATCTGCTGAGATCTCACAAGCGTTGTTTCGGAGGAACGGTGATTTAACGCTTACTAAAATAGAAGTAAAAAGAGGCTAATAAAGAAACCCATGGAGCCAAGGTTCCCTTCCTCTGTCTTTCTGTCTCTGTTTTCAACTTTCATAATGTGGTACAATGGCAGGATCCAAACTCTACTTAACAATAGTGAAAATGGTACATGTGACCGACCTTATGAATTCTGACATCTTGTACTTTCACTACAGTAAAACAGTCAGACTTCATTTATACTTGTACCCAAGTTTCTAACTAAAACTCCTGAAATGCTGAAATGTCTTCTATGTTGTCATGACAACCCTTAGGAAGACATGAGTTTACCATTTAAAACAGAATCAGATGTTGAAGTGAAATTAGCCTTCTAGAAGGAACTAGTTAGAAGAGAACAAGGGAAATTAGTAGAATTGAACTGCAATGCATGGTTCCTCCGACCAACACCTGAGATCTTTCCTTTTTTTTTTCTTTAGGTCAAATTTCAGAAGCTCATGTTGAAGCATTTGACTGACAGGGGTGGTAACAGTAAAAAAAAAAAAAAAAACACCTTTCTTCTCGCAGTTTGAAAAAATGGATTGTGACACACAAGTTTATTTCTGGCGGCGTCTGCTGGAAAGCTCTTTTTTTCCCTTCAGTACTCAGTTAAAACCAGCTGCGTATGGATCGAAACGTACAGCCCTCTTCCACTAACCGTGCAACAACGAGACATCAGCACGACAAGCAACAGATTAAGAAAGAAAGAAATACAAAACGCTCAGAAAGGATGAGAAACAAATGTTTTGTTTTGTTTTGTTTTACTGTGAGAGGTGAGAGACATCCAGGTCTGTTAGCATACGAGGCACATGTTAGCACTGTGCTAACACTGTGACAGGGGCTGGACCCAGAGAAACTGTGTTTTATAGGAGATTGAAATCAAACAATAAGAGGCGGAAGGAATAAAAGCAAGAACTGGTTCCAATGGTAGCATGTGTGTGTGTGTGTGTGCGCGCGTGTGTGTGTAAGAGAGAGAGAGAGAAAGAGTGGGAGAGAGAGAGTCACAACAGCCATATGCTACATGGCCAGACCTGAATCCCACTGACAAAGCAGCCCAGTGTGGTTGCTCTGGAAGTCTGCAACCACCATGACATAACGTCCTTTTCCATTCTACTGACCTTTCCCCTAGTGCTGTAGGGCTTGGGTGAGGGCCCCTTCAGGCTGGTGGAAGTGCTTTTATAAGGACTGGCGTGGTGGAATATCCCACCCCCCCCCCCCAAAATTTCTCTTCTTAACTTTTTTCTTCTTTCTTTCTTTTTTTTTTTTTTTCATTTCACTCTGTTATCCCTCAGTCACTGACTGAATATGTACGAAGGCCTTCGATAAAAGCTTATATAGACTTTAAGTATAAGCAGACTCCTTTGTGTGCCTGCCAGCAGTCATTTATATCTCCTGGATTAGAGAGAGGGGGAGAGAGAGAGAGAGAGAGAGAGAGAGAGAGCGACAGAGCAAAGCCACGGGACCCAGAGTATTCCAAACACATTGCAGCTAAAACGGAGTCATTTTAAATGACTCTCTGGGGAAAACAGTTGAACGGCTATACTGTTCAGAAAGAACGTTTCACAGGATGACGGTGCGCCGTCTGAAGGGTCTAAAGTCACATTATCATTTTCATGTTAAATCACGACATTTAAAGTGCATTTAGAGTTACATTCCATTCATAAAGACGTGTAATTGGCAGAGATTCCTTTTTTTTTTTATTGAGTACGTAGTTGAGAGTTTAAGAGCGTAGATTCCCAATATAAAACTTTCTGGAGTTCCATAAGCTTTCATTTCAGAGTTATTTTGCCCCCCCTCAATATGCACAGGTCTCAAGACACAAGCAGATATATGCCAATACCCAGTCACAGCCCCTATCAACAAAGAGTGTCACCAAATGACAAAGTAGGGAGTTCTTTTTCTTTCATCAGCTTACGCTAACATCCACTTCCTAATGCTGTCATACACACAAGCACACCTGAACACATTACCAAAGGTATTTGATTTCAGCACGATTCTGCTCTGGTGTTTTCAAGGTAAGCTCAGTCGATTCTGGATGTGTGAGGTGCACGTGGTTTTAACGCGGGCCTCACACTCTGCTCTCTGCTGTCGGTCTAAACAAAGCAGCTGATGGAGTCTAGAGCCTGCCCTCTGCTGCCTAGCACTGCTAAAAACACACACACAAGTCAGGAGGCATCAGGACTGCAAAGCTCCACGCTCAACTCCAGCATTTGGAACCACTCTCAACCTATCACAAATTCCTCACTCTTGGCAGCTGTTCAGCTCTCAGCTCTCTCTCTCTCTCTCCCTGTCTCTCTCTCTCTCTCTCTCTTTCTTTCTTTTCATCAGAGCTGGCAGTAGAACTGTAGTCTGCATTCTGCACTAATTAACAGCCTTCAGAAGGAGACCACCAAACTGGTGAACTGGCATACTCTGGTTTCTTTCTCACTGCGCGTGCACAGACACAAGCATACACAGACACAGAGAGAGAGAGAGAGACACACACACACACACACACACACACACGCCGTGCAAGTGCAGGACAGCCTCTAAGTGGGAGACAGTCATTACACTGTCGGGAGCCATATTCAAATATACTTGTCTCCAGATATAATATCCCTCTAATATGTTTTCACAGAGTCACAAAACAAAAGATGGGAAAGTGAATACACAGGGCCGTGACTGAAAATACAGAGCTGACACGCAATGAACACAACTGGGAAAGAATGTCCTTCTCTAGCATTTCCACTGCTCTAACTACATTTCTATAAATACAATGAAACTACTCAGAGACACAGAGACACTAACAGGGTAAAATCCCCATCAAAAGAGAAATCATCATATATTCACTGTAGCTGAAGTTTTGCTGAGATGGTAACTACGTTCTTTGTTTCACACGAAAACGTTGAAATGACAAAAATGATGAAACAGCAAGAGACTAACAAAACAGCATTACTGCTGCAGGGCATATGGTCGAATATTTAAATCAATACACAAATAATCAATCAGATAGTTGCCATTTCTCGCAATGCTGGAACTGCCGCTGAAGTCCAAGTTTCAGTCGCGTTTAGTAGTAGAGATGATAATCTTACACAAATGCGTCTTTGTTCTGAGAATCCAGTTTCTCCTCTTCTGGCCTTCAGCTGCAGGTCACAGGGAGGGAAAAAAAAAAAAGGTGCACGTTGTCCTTTCACAAAGAATGACATCTTTAGCTCTCTTCACAAATGAATCAATCACCTTTTCCGTGTTTGCATTGGTTAAACACATATGCTTTCCCTAAAAAGACCTCACTCAGTCATTCATCATCCCAACAAAAAAAAAACAAAACACGGCACACAGACATGCAGACACTCTGACACGGAGAAAAGCCGATTCTTCCCGGTCCCTTTGGCAACCCTCTGTCATGATGTGGCTTGAGAGCTGGATATACTTATTAACATGATGATTTTTTTCTCCCTTTTTTTCCCTAATCATGTGGGTTTATTTTGAAAGACAGCTTCAAAGGGCAACTGAAGCTCTCGGAAAAAAAGAAGAAAGAAAGAAAAAAAATAGAAGTTTGAAGCGAAAAGACCGGTTGAGTTTGTGCTTTCCATTACGCATTGTCTGCTCTGATCAGCATGTCTCATTTCAACCGTGAAAGTTCTGCACAGACAAAATCAGTCAACGGCTTATTCCAATACACATCTCAACATCCTGTCCACACAACCGTCGACCATGTTCACACAAAACCGCAAATTTAATCCAATTTTTTTGTGTTTTGTTTTGGGTTTTTTTGTATAAAACTTTGAGTTATTTTAGAGGAGACTTCAGTTTAGTCAAGCGTCTGCTCCGCTGTAAAACTCTCCTGCTTGAGTCTAACATGATTTGGCTTTGTCTATTTGCCCAATAGTATTTTTTTTTCTTATTGACCACAGTATGCTTATGAGTGAATGTGAAGACATAATAAGGAATCAAGATACTTCAAGGAAAGGAAAAGGAAAATCATGATACTTCAATTCTCACATTCAGTCAATACATCATTACAGATCTGTATTATATTGTGTAAAATTTTTGAACTGCTGGTATTATACTGCACTACATTCACGTTTTCACTGATAGCTGGGGTGTGAATGGATTTTCATATAGGAGTAAGAAGTCAAAATCCAAAGATTTAAGCATGTGAAAGTTGAATCACGTCCATTTATGGTTCTTGCACAAAGATTCTTGCACAGTCTTCAGGTTTTAAAAGCACATACAGATACACAGTTCTTCTCAATTTCTTTTGCCTCACGGTTCTTCTACCTCACAGTTCTTCTCCTGCCTCAAGTTTAATAAGTTAACCAAACAGCGTGAGGGTTTCTGCTAAAGTTTAGCAAATTTCAGCCAGTGAACGATTCAGGAAGGTAATTGTCTGGCGAGTTGACTGGATGAAATCGACCGGTCACGTGCTGCTGAGCCAAAACGGCGTGAAAGGCAGCGTCTCTCCCTGATCGACCACTAGCCGTTCTCATTAGGGAACGGTTAGACGAGATCGCTGAGGGCAGTAGACTGCAGATGTCCACACAGTGTGCGTTACAGAGCCTCGCTCTAACAGAGGCACGGCAGTACAAAACCGACATTGTGCCATTGGATTTAACAAAAGAAAAAAGAGAGAGAAAGAAAGGAACAGAAAACAAAATGTGCTCTCTGAGAAAGTTCAGAAGGAAGCCGCCCAAACACACAAACCCACCGACAAGGCCTGACAAGGCCAGACGCACTGTGCATCGTGTGCCTCACCAGAGAGATAGGGAGAGAGAGAGGGCTGGGGAAATAATGGGATGAAATTGGGCGTAAATGACATTTAATGTTTTAAATGAGTGACAGCTAAATGCATGACTGGGCAGACAGTGTGAAGAACACACAGAGGTTTGAAAAAATTCTGGACAAAGGAAAACTAAACAATGGAAGAATTACATACAGTACCAAGAGCAGACATGCAGCAAATAAAGATTAAACAGAATGAAAGATTAAAGTAAGATGCGTGGTAAAGAGGCATGTCCTGACATAATCTTGTCGCTACTAGTCTGGCTTAATAACTATAAGCCTCATCAAACACTATGCACACACTAAGATTCTTAAACCTTCATGTCTAAGCCTTTTAAAATGTTTAACAATCATGAAACATGGAGAATCTGTCAAACACACACACACAGGGACTGCATAATAGTTGTGGGTACAGTTGCAGACGGCTGCTCTAAAGTTGGCATGGCCTCCACTACTATCTGTGACAACACCAGCACCAGTCTCGTTTTTCTGGAAAGATCTTCTATGGCCAACAGAACAGAGGCCGCATACCCTTGACTCACAACCCTCCACCGCCATGCACATGACTACGCGTGCATATTGCCACGGTAACAGCCGGCCGACCGACCAATTAAAGGGTTGGGATTTTTGAGGGCGTGTTGGGCGTGTCCGGGGCTGAATGTGGTTCTTGTATTCATACGACGTGGAGGTGACTGGCTATCAGAACACGCAACGCGGCCCAGACGTTTTTCCATTCTGTCAGCTCCAGCACACACTGGTTCCCTGCATACTCAACAGCACTTCATTAAATGACTTCAGAGCCTTGGCAAGGGCGAGTGGGAAAAGTCTATATTAACTGTGTGTGAGATCCATGGTGCAGCCAACAAAGGCTGTGGTTGTTCGCCTACACTAAGTTTGGGTGAAGAGAGGTGAGGTGGGGTGGGGTAGAGTGGGGTGGGGGGGGGGGGGGGGGGGCCTTGGTCAGGACCTGTAGGGGTACCTACAGGGCCCCACTTGTACTGGATACATATGAATCCAAATTCATCTCCCTAAACCTTCTTCACTGCCTCTCAGCAATTCACCATTCAACCCAGACTTGAGGATGAAAAAAAAAAGAGCCTAGTTTGCTATGCTAATATGACTTGGTGAAACGCCTACTGTTAAAGGTGACTTGATGTCACGCATTGGGCATCAGTCTGCTTGGGCCGTTTGTTTTTTTGAAAGCGCGTGGGGGTGAGCCACAGGTGATGTCTACACACATACGCCTACCTGGAGAACGACCTGAATCGTTTAGCCAGCTTATTTAGAAGGTGATGTCATCGCCGCGCAGGGTTGAAAACATCTGACTAATGACACAGCTGTACCAGACCTGCGGTTGTCAACACAGCACAAACCAGACAAAACAAAATCAGCCCCCTGGCTACTGTACGGTTTCCTGCCTAATTACTACTGTCGTTTAAGTTAACAAATTTAATCAATTAATTTAGCAAGTAATTACGACAGAGTGATAAATAAAGAGTAGAAATTTCTAGTGTCAAGCAAGTTCATTAACGGTCTAGACTATTTTGGGAAATTATTCTAACCACAGTAAGAAATTAGTTGTAAGAGGCTAAGTTAGCTCCTGTGTCAGATGTTGAGGAGGAAAACTAGTTAGCGAACAATTTTACTCCGGCTGGAGACGGATGGGTCTCAGCCTTCTTTTGCCAAGAGAATCTGCCCAGAGGACAGTAGCTCCAAGTCTATTCACTGAGACAAGCTGAACCGAAGGAACAAAGTCCTTTCAGGTTCCATGGAGATTGGGCTCAGTCAGACTAAGCCTGTGGTAAGAGCATGTAGAGAGATGAGGAACCAGACAGGAGCAAAGACTTTGGGTTTTGTGTTGTCATTTGTTTTGGGGTTTTTTCTCACAGACACACAAAGTATGTGAGAACAATGGAGGATCAGAGATATCAACAGATAGAGAGAATCCCAAGATTCACTTTGGACCGTAGCTGTTGTGCACCGCAACTCCTCCACACACAAAGCTGTTCTCGTGCCTCTGGCCCAGTGTCCAGAAAACCATGGGAGAATTTGGGAGGCACTGGAATAACTTTTCTGAAGGGTGATTGGGTGTTGAGATTGGAGAGAGTGAGGGGGCCCATTGTCCCTGAGATCCTGTTAAAAAAATTTGTGGCCTAATGAGACAGCAGCTTTCCTTAAAACACTCATGGCATGTGACATTTACAAGACCTCGTGCATGATTCCCATTATGACCACAACAATTCAAACAAACAAGTCACTTCAAGACTTGTTCCATGTTCTGAGGTTCTGAAGTTCTAATTTAGGTTTAATTTTACAGTTTGGTATCCAGCGTGGAGAGTAGTTTTCTCACAACGTTCACTAATGTATCGAGATTTGATGGAAGTAGATAAAGAATCCCTTCACCTCTGCTCACATTTCCCATGACTTTGACGTGGACTGTCCTCAGCACCAGGCACAAACTGGCTCTAGTTCTTCTCTTTACCAGTGTGGCTTGATCAGTCAATGGTGGCCATAAGGTTTGCCAGGCTTCCCGTGGCAAATACCACTCTTGATGACATCAGGATGTGGATTCCCGAACTCTCCAGTGGTGGGATCAGTTTTGCTATGGGCATTTGGGCTCTATACTGTTCAATCACAAGGTTATTGTGATGAAATCTAATCATTATATCAGGATCCTTGAAGATGTCAAAATGTTCTACAGTAACTCTTAAGATGGTAGACTTATAAGCTGCCCTCAGTGAGACATTTCCAAATAGATATCTGATACAGGATCACAACAGACAAACTGACTGAGGACTCCTCTGAGGATAAAGATGTGGTGCTTCCAGAGACGACCCACAGAGATTGTTAAATAACTGCCCCCCATATCTGTCTCTTTTTCTCTCTCCTCTCTCTCTCTCTCAATGCTGCAGTAGAGCTTAACACGGCTGGACAGCTGCTTCGGCACAAGAGGCGTCACTGCTGTCTGGGTGACGTGTGAAAGTTTGGAGGAAGCAAAAGATGTGAAGCTATTGTGTATCACGTGGGGCCTTTAACATGCGAATATATTTAGAAAGCACAAGCTCACTTCAGGCTCATTATTCAGATGGCTGAGCATTTGATCCTCAACCTGGTTTCTTGGTCATTTTTCATGGAACGTAGGAGCAAAGTACAGCGTCTCGCCAGAGTCAGTTGGCACAATGGCCATCCTTCAGCGCAAAGCAAGACGTCAGAGCTACTTTAAACCAAACAACAATAGTGATGTCATAACCTGCCACTTGTTTAGGGGAGACCTGCACAGAGAGCACAGTGAAGAGATGTATGTTAAGAAGAAAAAGGAGATAGAGACAGAAAGAGAAAAGAGGGAGGAGAGAAAGAGCTAGCTCTCTCTCTCTTTCTCTCTCTCTCTCGCTCTCTCTCTCTCTTTCTTAGGTCTGACATCCATCATTGCCCGTTGATGCACCGTCAGCCCTGCGGTTCACTACCCACTCAACCCACACACACTGGCACCAACTACACTGACTACACCCTCTGTGTACAGCAGTAATACACAGACACACAGGCTCAGAGAGAGGGGGAGACAAAGAGAGAGAGAAACACACTCACTCAACACACACACACACTGGCACCAGCTGCACTGACTGCACCCTCTGTATACAGACATCAGTAATACACAGACACACAGGTTGAGAGAGAGTGGGCGAAAAAGATACACACACACCCACACACACACACACACACACACACTCACTCACTCAGAGCACTAAGAGTGGGTGGGTAGAGGGGAGAAAGAAACACAACATACATCAAGAGACATTGACTGGACAACATGTCTTTCCAATGAAACACACACACACAGACACACACACACATAAAAATTCATTCAACTGAGAGAATACAAAAACATACTGTTTAATGGAGGGATATACACTAAGTGATGAAGGCTACCATAATGAAACACAACGAGTCTCATATGTGGTAAAGAAAATGAGGGAGGAAAGTGAGAAAGACATGAGAGAAAGAGAGAGAGAGAGAGAGAGAGAGAGAGAGAGAGAGAGAGAGAGAGAGAGAGAGAGAGAGAGAGTGAGAGAGAGTGAGAGAGAGAGTTTAAGGAGCCGGTTTTATAAAGGGGCCCGCGTGACAGCGGCCCTCATCAATGACCTTTCTCCAATCAGCTGGATTTATTTGTTCTAATTAAAGCAGGTTAGCGTGGAATGCCTAGGCTAATTAAGCGATTCATCTTGTCTTGGCCAGTCTATAAGAGAGACCCAATCACCCACAGGAAGGGAAACCATCGGTCCAACACAGGAAGGTGAGAAGGTCTCTACGAAAGATTTAACACTGATTACGCCACACATGAATATGTTCACACACACAGACACACACGCACACACACACACCCTTATGCTTATCAAATTACAGTTACACCTTTCTCACTGTGACTCACTTACACCCACACACACACACACACACAAACGCCCATCATGCTCACTCTCACATGCACACAAATACTGAGGGGATTATAGGAGAGAAACAATCTGAGTTTCCAGTACTGTTTATTCAGACTGCCTGTTCAATGAGCAGCTTTAGTTCACTCTCTCTCTCTCTCTCTCCCTCTCTCTCCTTCTTTCTCGTCACGGTCCAGCACAGTGTTTATGTAGACACTGTGGACTAATTTCAAGCCCTGAGCCATGCTGAGGGTCCTTTTTTTTCTTCTTTCAGCCTCTGTGTGTACATCACAGTATTAAAACCAATCCATGTCTGGACTTATCACATATTCTTCATTTTTAACAGCAGTCCCACATGGCTATCTTCACTCCTTCATTCCATACTTTGATACGCGGTTAGGAAAAAAATCTGTTTTACTCTACCCAATGTATAGGCTCTAGATATAACTATAAAGGAAGTATTGTTTTTTTCACTTTTTCACATAAAGTTCTGGAAGCTCTTCTGCTGTTTCAGACCACCCTGATTAACAGACCCTCACTCACACTCTAATAGGCCACATGTATCTTCAGCACATTGTTCACTGAGCGTCCGTTTTCCTCACGGGTAAACCTCTGAGATGAGGGTGGGCCTCTGGGTGAGAGGGAGGTTTAGCATACCACCTCAGTTTACCAGGAAAGACTCTACAAGGGAAAAAAAGTTTGTTATCTGCCCTCTTCGTTTCAAACCGTCGTTGTGCAGCCTTGCCACCTGATACCACACATTCCAATGTGCATACCATTTATTAGGGTGTAAAAAGATTTCTTCATGTCAGAACATATAAATTCACGCAAAACAAATGATGAGTGGTTCAGAACATCAATCCAAACTTCCAGTCATCCCTGTCACTGATCCACCACATCAGAGTGATGGGTCTCTGCTGCCACACTGTGGTCAATCTAGGGAACATCAAGACTGAGTCGGTGCTGATTTATATTCAGAAAATCTAGAGCAGTGTTTTTGTAAGTGTACTTTAACCTAACTATAAACCACTGTATCTAATATGAACAATAAAATCCAAAATGTATATTTCTCCTTGTTTTATCAGTCTGATTTTGCTTATGAAAGTGTCTTAGATAAAACAAAATGAAACAAATACTTGACTTAACATGGATAATGAATATTCAGAGAATGAACTGTTATTCTTAATCACGAATTTAAACCTTAACTTGATTAATCCACAATTTATGACCGGAAAGATTTTTTTCAACCACTAGATGGCAGAATTTCATAATTTTTTCCCCAAGCGCGGTCGTACGCTCATGTGGCAACATTAGAGATATCCCTCATTTTCAAAGCCGCTGATCCTAATTAGGGTCGCGGGTCATTAGAGATATGGTATGCTCAATTTAAACATAAAAATATACATATATTTTTATTAAAACATTGAGAACAAATTTTGATAAAATAGTTTAATTAACATTTTATTGTTTTACATGTGAACGTTTTATGAACTGTCAAAATACAGTATATCACTGACTGACAGTAAAACTTTATAAACAGCGCATTAACGTCTATCTGCTGTATTCTGTTAAGTAATGTCATAAATTCTACCTCAATCTAGAGTATGAGGTACACCGCTGTCTCAAAAAGACCCTGTCTTCTCCTTATTAAACAAAGCTACGTGTTGTACATGCTGTAGCTTTGTTTGAAATTTAGAAATATACTGACTTTGTAGGTCTCATATTCCAAGATGAAACCGAGCCACACTTGAGTAGAACAGCGCGGCAGCATCTTGTACAATACTGTAAATCGACTTTTGCACTGCAAATGTAGTTTGCATTATGAACTGCCCCTTTTCTAAACTTGGCGACAGTTACGATCACTTTGACAAAGTCTTTATAACATAGTTTCAACGAAAAAGATTCATTGTCTAAGGAGTCAAACTGACTTGATAAATTCTCAAATGAAGGCGCTAAACAGTTATTTTAAAAATCAAAGTCGTCTGTATTGTATTCTCTAAATACAGTCATCTCAGATTACAACGAAAGCCAAACGGTTATGAGCACAGAATCACATAAATGTATTAGTTCGCGTGTCTGTACTATTACGTACTATCCCTGCCAATCACCTTCAAACTGCCTTCTAGCGCTAATTACTTGACTAAAAAAAATCAAATCTAATGTACAACACCCAGAACGGTCAAATACATATTTCTTTATGGTGATGTAATAAACTGAGCTGCCGAGTATTTATATATTTATATCTGCTCACTGCCATGGTAATGCAAATTATATAACAATTAAATCAGAGAAAGTTCTTGTCCTACAAATAACTATGTATTGTTTTGTTTGAAAAGAATATGTTATAGAATAGAATAAAGAGAAGAGAAGAGAAGAGAAGAGAAGAGAAGAGAAGAGAAGAGAAGAGAAGAGAAGAGAAGAGAATAAAGCATTATGTTGCTTGTAGAAAATGCTCTTCAATAATTATAAACAACCACCGAACCAACCAAGCAATTAGGCCTACTTACCATTACTGACATACATACATATATAAATACATACATACCTACATACACACGCAAATACATAAATACATACTCATATCCATACATACAGACATACATAAACACATACATACATATGTGCATACATACTAATTTTGAAATCCTTTTGAATGATGTATTCAAGTTGTCTAATAGTAGTTAAAATGGGTAGTTAAAAATGCCAAAATGAGTCAAAATTATTTACATGGCTTTCTCTATATCACAAAAATTACTTCAACACAGATATTTGATGACTTCTTTAGAAAGACAAAGCGCTTTCATCCAATATTGAATATTTTCAATATATAACACTGATTTAGCTCTCTCTAAATGCTGAAAAGTTAAATATTGACAAATGAAAATTTAATTTTCTGTTTTCTTTTATACTATTACTTAGTGTTCAGGAGCACAGTTTGATATTAAAGACTTTATTTCAAAATGCATTGTAGAGCCCAACCGATAAATCGGCATGCCGATATCATCCACAGATATGAGCTAACTGCAGACAAATCGGTGGTGTTTATAACGGCCGATAAATGACAATTAAAAAAAGAGACGGAGGATGGATCCTTCAATCACGGTACATTCATGTCGCCCATGCCTGGTTTTGCTGCAGTAACATGAAAGCCGGTACAATCAGTCAAACATCAAAATTCCGTTTAATGTTATGTTACTTGCGTGGTGTAGACTAAGCTGTTGACAAACTTGATTGTAGGTTTATTTAGGAAACAGCGTGGTAGTTCTAGCGAGTAAACAAACAACAGTCCTGTCATTTCTCCCTCGCCTCTTCTAAAAATTTTCTCTGCCAACATCGTTTACAGCAGCTTATAACGCTGTCCATTGCTAAATTAGGTTACCGACACAGCAAGCTAATGCCATGTTTATCAGTGGAAGACCGCTAATGAGCGATGAAACTGTAGCGTTTAACTTATTCTGCCTACATGAGGCAATGGTAAAAATATCTGCGACTCGCATGTTTGTAGGTAGGCCTACAGTCGGTGCACTGGCAATGATTGAACCAGAGGGGACACGTAAATGAGCAGAACACGTATCTAACATGGCTTGGTAGCCAAACAGAGTTATCTAGTTTCTCTTTCAAACATGTAGTGTGAAATCCCAAAGTCGCAGGTCCTCGATATGACATGGCTGCAGTATTAGATGCATTCACCAGCAGTGTTTACTCTACCTCACTGTATCAGTTTACTGCATTATTTATAAAAAAAATGTATATTTTGTTGCACCATTGTTCAAAGTACTACTTATGACAATAAAACAAGTTTATTTTTAAAGTGCATTATATCATGTTATCTTGGTGAGGACCAGAAGAAAGTTGTGGAGAGGTGTGGACTGAACAATTTTAAGAGCCTTGAATAACCCTTTTCTGATCTCTATTAGCACCCTATGAAGTAGTAATGCAACGGTACACGGGATGTTATCGAATCGTTCGGTATGCCCCCCACAATTCAATACTCACACGGTATTACGATATGCCTGTCATTTTCCTATCATTTCCAAAACTTGCTTATTGCACTGCAGACTACACGTGCGTTGTACCTTCAGATCCACAGAACATCTCTGGAGCCTATCAGAATTTCCCTGCAGCCAGTTAGCACTCTGTATGCTCTTCGGATATTTCCCCTCTAAAATAACACGTAGCCTAAAATAACGATTTTATTCTCGTAACATTACTTTTTTAATATTACGACTTCATTCTCTTAATATTCTGACCTTTTTCTTGTAAAATTACAACTCTATTCACGAGATCTCAGAATTCTTTTTCCCTCAATGTGGCCCAACACTCCGTCGTACAAATCCACTATGTGGGAACATGTTGGATTCAGTGTTCAATACAATGACCATAAACAAACAAAGTACACTCTGCATGCATTGCTTTGCCACTGTCGGCACAGTCAGTCATGCTGCCATTTTTCTGAATGGAAAGTTAAACAATAAAGACTTCATTGTTTAGAGGGTGATGAGTTTTTATTTCTCCCTTAAATATTAAGATACCGAAACCGTACCGTTACTGTGGCACAAAAACCGTGATACATACTGAACCGTGGCCCCCTGTATCGTTGCATCCCTAACTATGGAGATCCCCTGATCCCCATGCAGTCAAGCCATCCATCCAGCCAAGAACAGCCAAGCGAAGCAATGGCGTAGAAAGGAGCCCAAATGGTCAAAGGCAAGGATACTATGACCGGAAAAGATCAAACTGTCCATAAGATAATATCCAAAACACTCCATATCTCCAGCCTGGGTACGGTAGAGTGAAAAGCCCTATGTAAATATCTTTCTGAAAGATGAAACATTGGCAAAAAAAAAAAAAAGTTTAGGAGATAATGCAATTGTGCACCAAAGCTGCACATGACTGAACTTTACTAAAATCCAACAGCAGGACATTTTGTAATGCTGTCTGTTTTTTTACCGTTCATTACATTAAGACACACTTTTTGTTTTCAGCACAACAACACAGAGGCATCTGAGGCCCCCAGCCAAATGCATGTGACTCAGACAAAGTGGTTCGTGAGAGGAAAAAGGAAAATGTCTCAGAAATCTGTGATATAACCTGACAACAACCGGCCACCCACTTGTACACTTCAGTGGAGAGGAATGGCCAAATAAACGGAAAAAAAGAAGAACATATTTATGTGTGTAGAGGTTCAGGAGATCTACACCAACAACACAGAGTTGTCACAGGAACCAAAACTGTTCACGCTAAGTCTAAGCACAGAGCAATAAAGACAGTTTCGTACATTTCATTTAATATCCCCAGGTTTAACTTAAGTATATCTTAATATTTTTAGAGTGTTGTGCAGTTAATGAGAAAAGGTTATGTGTTTAAGGGGACATAGTTTTCCAAAAGGCATTGTGCCAATTGAGGGAATTTGTCCATCTTATTTATGTCAGGCAGAGATAAAAAAAATAAATAAAGCTCCACACTCTAGAGAAATACCCAGGTTTTGAGAGATATTAAGCTACTTACAAACCAAAACATGACACAACAAATGGGAAATTCTGAATTACCGACCACAAGAAAACACCGTGAATTTCCGCCCTATCAAGCTTGCATGACAAAGAGTACCTGTATGCTAGAGAATACTTCTGCTGACAACTGAAACAAAGAGTGACTTACACTGTCACCAAGACTCCCAAAAACCGACACCAGTTTATTCATTAGAAGATACCGCAGTATCACTGGTGTTTAACAGGATGTTTTCGCTGCAGAAAAGATGCTTCTATAAATTTGTTTGCAGCAGATCAATTTCGCTTGAATGCTTCTTTGTTTCCACTGAAAATATGCCAGGAAACTGTGTCGTCAGTCTGCCTCTGACGTAGCTTTCTGGTTATCATTGCCCGCAAACAGCTGCTTATGAGAAAACATGTCACTTCCTAATTGAGAAGACAACAAACACCTCCAACGCCCACACAGACACACGCACAGACAAACACAAACAAAAAACATCCAAAGTAAAACTCCCTCAGATCAAGGTCTGTTGAGTGGTCTTCTCGTCAGCTGAGTGTTTCAGTGTCTCAGTACATTAGTGGCTCATCGCCTACACTCAAATGAAAGTAACTTACGGTCTGTTTAGCGTGCCACAGGCACTTTCAGAAACATTTAAGCACTCTCAGATCCCACGCAGATCCACACAGGCGTGAAAAGAACACATATTCTTATCTGCATTGGCACTTTCCTGTGTGTGGATATTTCTTTTTCGTTTTTTTGGTCGTTCTTTTACAACGGCCAAGTTGTGCCTCTGTTTTACACGCTGCATCAGGCGGCAGTGAATTCAGGACTTGGTGATGCGTGTCTGTCTATAGTTTTGTTGCGTGGTACTATATGACGGCTATAACACATTCTGTTTATAACAGTGATAGACGTGTGTGCTTATCTCTAAACATCTCTCCTCATTAGCCTTAACACGACTGTCCCTAACCCCAAATACATTCAGCTACACACACAGAAAGTCACAGATGTTTTTTCTCAGAAGTGTAGTCTCCTACAAACCACAGCAGGTGACACAACGCGCAAGAGATAAATCAAGCGTAACGGCGTCGAGGTGCTCGGCCATTTTAAATACAGCCTTGACACTGACACTGAGTCTGGACGAAAAAAAACCCACACAAACAAACAAAAAAAAAAACATGTAAAGTAGTGCAGTCACGGTTTTTGCTTTGATTATTTATATTACACAAAAACAGAAGAAGAAGTACTTTACTTGTCACACACACACACTGAGCAGTGAGCAGTGAAATGCAGCCTCTGCATTTAACACATCCTAACACCAGTGAGCACACACACACTAGAGCAGAGAGCACACACACACCATGAGCTAGGAGTAGTGGGCAGCTGCCACCGCTGCCACCCAGGGACCAACTCCAGGTCTTTTTGCCTGTGCCTTGGTCAAGGTCATTGAAAGGAGTACTAACCCTTGCATTTAACCTCACAAAAACAAAAAAATAACTCCACCTATAGTTTTCTCTCAATTATCCTTTTTTTAAATCCAAACCGAAGCAAATGAACAATTCTTCCAGTTTCTCCACTGAACATTTGGAAAGAGTTGCGTCCCAGACGTTAGGGTTGACATGGTGCTCCTGTGCCCCTCTGACAGGAAGCAGCAGCACCCCCCCACACACACATACACACATCCCCCCACCCAGGAGAAGCTGTTCTGGATATGTGCTCTATGTGCCGAAGGAAAGTTCCCACCACATCCTGTACAATATGGCTAAAGCTAGCACCTGCCCTGAGACTCCCTAAGAGAGAAAGAAAAACATTAAGAGGGAGAGCAGAAATGTAGAGAAGGTTTTCATTTTACTTTTTAAAATGTTTAAGTGACATTTGTAGAGAGAATTGTTTTTTATGACCCTAGAAAACACTGTCCAAAACAAAAAGGAAACAAACAACAGCATCAACATTTTTAGTAATGATTTTCAAGTGAACTGACAAGACTAACAAGTGTACTTACAGCCTTGTTCAGCAACATCATATAAGTAAAAGGAGTTAAAGAGAAAAACAGTGGCACAGTCATACAGAATTTTATATGGGTGAAAATTACCACTCTCACGTGGCAGTTTGATTTTGATCTTTTATTGAGGTTAAACGTATCAGTTATCTGTATCTGTTATATTTCTTGATAGACACATATTAGATGTGGTTTGAATTGAGGCTGTGTCTTCAGATGGAAGCTTAAATCTAAGACGAAAATATGTATACATACATTTAACTGATTGAACTGTTCAGTACTTTGACAGTACCATCGTAAATATTTTCCCCCTCCCAACATGAAAACACCAAATGAGTCATTTAGGACACACAAGTGTTTCACTATGTACATAGTTTCTCTGGGATAAGTATAACACATTACGGTAGTATTACCGAAACTGAAAACTCGGGTACACGTACGTTGCTATCCCTTTCTTAAGACACAAGTCATTGTCTTACAAAGCTGAATGCCCGTTTCCAAAACGACACCAACAACAAAGTTTCATGTCCAAATAGCTGCGGCATAACGGATTTTATCGTCTCGTCTGATACAGTTTGAACTTTTCTTCATTCGTCAGCTTCCATCTCCTCTCCACAGCTGAAGTGACCCTTAACCTTAACCTACACTTCAGTCACTCTGTTGCCCATCCTGGCCAAACCCCCAAAATCCCAACACCATCTGCCCATAAGTCCATAGAAATACTTTTAAAAAAAAACACGAAAAAAAAAAACAATGAATTGTATGGAGATGAGAAAAATCTCAAGAAAGTATTATGTTTTGGGAAAAGCCGTGACCTTCAGTGGAGTAGCTCCTTCTGGGGGCATCAGAGTCCCCGTACCACACCCGCGTAAGAGCGCCCCAACACTGATAGAGCCACGTAAAATTTGACCTTGTTATCAAAAACGTAGTGCCCGCTAAAAGAACGTCTTTCATCCATATGCTTATGTAAGTTAGAAAGGTTTCTGAGTTTGTTAAACAAAATTGATCGTTTGATCGTCTATACATTTAGACCAAAACAACAACAGCAAATCTGACGTAAATCCCCGTAAAGAAAAAAATCAAGCGCCAACCATTTGCGCAATAACAGCATATCACGCACATTAAAAGCTATAACATTTTCGGGCGATTTACTGGTATGAACACAAGCATAAAGAAGTTCTTATGCAATAGGTGAAATACAACTTCTGTTGTGCATCGTGAACAGTACAAAGAAATCGCCAAAGCAAAACTTTATCAACGTTTCACCGGGTTACGCGATTTTTCATCGAGAAACATCCCGGATGTCTGCCAAACCTTGTAGTTCAACCAAAGCTTAGCGAAAAGAGCATCAAGTACTGAAATCGACGACATCTCATCTTTTCGTGAGAGAAAAAAACAAAACCATATAATATTTCAAATTATCATTCCTTACCAGAATGCAGCGTCTTGGTGGCGTCACGTAGTAGCTTCTCGTAGTAGTGTTTTAGGACAACGTGCAACTCTGTTGTTTACAAGTCTGAACCAGAATTCCGATTGGTCCTAGTAAAGCAAAGACGACGCCCCAAACCTCAGTCAAACAGCGCTGAATTTGTTCTCATTGCCGTTCATGTGACTTACGCTAGGTGGAGTTCGTTGTACATGTCTTGTTTTGACACACTTTGCAAAAAGTGTGCCCGAGTTTACCTCCAAAAGTTTTTTCTGTTGCAAAGGTAAACTGAATGCGGTTGTGACTCGAAAGGACAAAAGTACACTCGAAACGAGTGAAACAGTTACATTATTAACATAGTTAGTAATTTATAATACATCCATATAAAATTCAATGATTAAGTCCATTTTATGCAGGGCAATGCCCAAGCAAAAATTGGGAAAACTGCTGATAACAAATATTCTCGTGTAAACATCATTCAGTCTGCAATAAAGATTATCTAAGAAAAAAAGTGTGTGTGTATGTGTGTGTGTGCGCGCGCGTGTGTGTGTGTGTGTGACAGAGAGAGAGAGAGAGAGAGAGAGAGAGAGAGAGAGAGAGAGAGAGAGCATGCTCAACATTGAATTTTAGTTAGAGATGTATGAAGAAAGAGAGAAAAGACAGACAGAGAAATCCCAGATGTGAGATGAGATGCTGACGGTGTTGTGGCTCAACATACAGCAAAAATGTACTCAGCATGTGAGTTTTGTTGTAGTGGTGCTGTTGCTGCTGCTGCTGTTGTTCTTGTTTGTACAACAATGTGTTGTTATGCTTTTTATAGGCTTGAGTTTGTACTTATGATTCTGGTGTTTCTGCACTTCTTCACTTTACACTACTGGTTCAAGAAACTTCCTTTTCAAAGTCAAAATTCCTGTTAGATCCTGTAAGATTTTTGACAAAAGTGTATTGGAGAATTATAGTCTGTGTGGAAAACAGAAAATGTGACAATCATATTGCAGATTATGGATATGGTCATTTAGCTGCATGCTCCAGTTGTACTGCTTAAGTCAATAGGATGGGTAGGTACTTGGAAATTGTCTCACAGATTTACTCCAATAGTGTGCATACTATGAATGAAACTGAATGTGCAGTGATGAAAAGAAATTAACTGACATCTCTTAACCTCAAATCTCTTTGCAATTACTTGTCAACTTGTCAAGGCATATTTTTCTGATATTTTTTTCCTCAGTAGACCAGTGCTTACTCATTGTTTTTTTTTATTATTCCCTACATTTTCAACTTTCAGTAAACACATCAGTGTGTCACTTTCACTAGCTCGCTGAGTAATATTAGCTTCATATCCTGTCTTAAAGACACTCAGTGCAGAAACTGTTCGTTCCTACTGCCTCCTTTGAGAATGAGTGAGAACAGAATTTTACGAGATCACACATGACTCACAAATCCTGTGCAGGCCCAGAATACGTTTTTGTTTTATTTACCCAATCGACTTTTTAAAAAAATATGTAAGACATGTAAAAAAAAATGTAATATGTAAGATGAATATGAAAGTAATGTATAATTCACTGTCTTCACAGCCAGCATAGCCAACAGCACAACATAGAAAAAGTAATTTTGGTGTTCACAAAGACAAGGACAAGGGCTATAATAAGACCATTTGAGAAAAGGCTGGTCTTCCCTTAGAAGACACTCTCAGCTGGAGGGTTCAGTTTTCAAACATAATACATGTCAACCAAAGCATTTGACTGTATGTTTAACTTTTGGACACTTATCATGAGTGAAAGAGCACTGTAACGCTTCACTGTTGGAGCGTATGCAAACAAACTGCTGCTGTGATCCTTTCAAAGACCATACTATAGCATCAACAGTCCACACATTTTTTAGACACAGCCATACTTCATACTTTATGATCGATGACCATCACAGATAAAAAAAAAAAAAAATGCCAACTCTACTGTTATATGACATATCCTCTGTATGATTTAGCAAATAAAAATACATGTAGTCCCGTTTTGTGACTCATCTCTGTGTAGAATCATCTTTATAGTGTGATTTGTATTAAAACAGTCCATAAAGTTGAGCTGTTCGTATTTTGCAAACTGTCTTTTCAAAACATATGATATTAAATGTGTGTGTGTGTGTGTGTGTGTGTGTGTGTGTGTTTCAACAGAGGTGCTTTGTGTTTCTGAGAAGTAAGCTGAATCATTTTATCGTTCTACATGTAGCTTCTCTCATTTTATGAGAGCCATGAATAACTGGGGTGGAAACATTTCGAACCTTATCTTTTTTTTTTTTTTTAACTGGGTCACTTTGGTGCTCTTCAGTCACAGATCATTGGCAAATAGTGGCAAAACAAATGATAGGAAATTGCAAACAGGCTGAAGGAAAATGACAATTCTCGTGTTATCTTATACCACCGTAATATCAGCCTTAGGTAAACAGAGAAAATCTGTTTTAATTAGGGGAGTCCAGGTTCTCTAAACTGCTGCGTGAAGGGATGCGCTTTTGACGTTCTCATAGTTCTCTCCTGAGATATCTTGTACAATAATCGAACATTATCATGTATGTCTAAATCCTTTAAACAGTGGTTTTACGGCTACGCGGTAGCTTACGTAATATATTGTAGATTATCTGATTGATATTTTGGCATTCCGTTTGAGGAAATGCGTCAAGGCACGGATTCCATAGTCATATTTTCGTACGTGATCGTTTTGTCCCTCGGCTATTTCCGCATAATTAAAAGGAATCCCCGCCCCGCTTTACTCCTGCTTGCTTGTGTTGTTTAGGGACAGTCCGAAGATGGCGACGGCCCCGCTGTACTGCGTCTGTCGGCAGCCCTATGATGTGAGCCGGTTTATGATTGAATGCGACATTTGTAAGGATTGGTTTCATGGCAGGTATGAGCCCAACATATTTCTAAATATCTTGTAGGGTAATGAAATCCAGACATACTTGTTTATGACACTTGTGTTTTCGTGAAACCTTGGGTTTGTGCGGCGGTGTTAAAAGCGAACTGGTGTGAGCTGAGCGAAGAGGGGAGATTATTTCATGTGCCTTATTGTCATTATCCTCCGTCACCTTAAATAACTTGTGTTACGTTCGAAAATTGCCCCGTGACGTTCACGCTGTTTTGTCGGCCCGTTAAACATTATCACACGTTTCACGTTTAGATCTGGCAGTCACTCGGCACTTCGAAGTCAGTTAAATTGCCAGGTTAGCTGATTCGCGTTGATTTGCTAGCTTGCTAACGTGTTACGATGGCTAACCTATTTGTATTAAAGCCAAGACGAACTCCGCTTTAACTTGGTAGACATATTATTACGAAACGTATTATAAAAAGACATATTGTTACGTTTCTTCTGTGGCATGTGTCCCCTCACGTGAGGGCTGGACCATCAACGAGTCGGTGTCAAGTTTTCCCCACATAAAATCGGGGTGGAATTGGGATAAGATTTGGAATAAGTCGGTATAAATAGAGCGCGGATAGAATCCCAGGCTTTTGAACTAACATTTGTGTTTGGAGAGTTCCAGTGATGTTCGTGCGTCCTTTATTTGAATGACTACTTATAAATATATTCGGGGTTTAATCACATGATCAAATAATGATTGTAAACGTGATTACATAATCTTACAAAGTGAAATTACTGCCTTACTGAGTGTAATAGTAAAGCAGTGGCTATCTACACATCAGGAGGATTTAAGCCGGAGTCGTATTGCCCCCAGTCATACTCATCAATGTCGAAAAACTGGATCAAGTCCATAATCTCTTAAATAGTCAAATAACATTTTAGTAATTAGAAGTAATGATATTTTTGGTTGTATTTTGCTAGATTTTACTTCATGAAGCGGCTCTGTGCCGGAGACAGGACTATTAACGATGACTTAATTCTTTCAAAGTAAACGAGGTTGTGTGAGATCATGTTGCTTAGAGATATTCGTGTGTTATTCGCGTTGGCTCGTGATGTTATTGGCAACTAAACCGCTTTTGGAACGATAGTACTTGAGGTAAGAGGAACGTGGGGTATCCGAAAATTTGGGATGGGGATACCAAACAAAGACGTGTGCAGTTTGTTCTGATGAGTTGAGAATCTCTGCTCACTTTTCCTTAAACAAAACATGTGTCGCATAATCACACATTGAGCATCGGCACGTCTATTTTTGCACATAGTTTGCTAACTTTGGCCCAAATGTTACATTCACGAAGGAATATAGTCTGGACGGTTGCAGTGATTGTTTGGTCTTTTGATTGGCAGCAGGGGTTGGACAATTAAATTCTCCGTTTTACAAATATGGGCACATGGTAGGAACCACCTAGCGGAAGGATGAGAGCAGCCCTTTTAAAGGGAAATACACGTTGTTTACGTGTGTCAGCGCAGCTTCTCCACTGTCACACACTCGCGTGCATTTTTAGCTTTGAAAACCAAAGGCTTTTGTAGTTTTGAATACATTTACAGTTAAACCCAGACTTTGTTGAACTAACTAAACGTGTTGTTGAACAAATGCGTTTTTTGTTCTTCTTGTTGTTGTTTAATTGCGAAATTTTGTCCGCCTTTGAACACCGTAGAAATCGAGTACAGTCTCAAAGTATTTTATTGAAAATTAGGTGATTTGTTCATTAAGTAGCAATAATGCTCAATTTCCGGAAAATCTTTTTGTCGCCCGTCCCCGAGTTGTCATGTATGTTTATACAAAGTTGAGTTTGATAGAGACAGCTGCTTAGATTGTAGTCATGTTTCGCCAACATGGCGGTGAGCAGTGTACAAACTGCTCTCTGATGCTTAAATGTAAATTAGCAGCTTTGCATGAAGTATGTAGCAATTAGCTTAGATTGGCTTGTTTTGCAAATGAGCACGTGCTTGAAAGCACGGAAGCAATTCAAAGTGACTGTTAAACAAAAAGCATGCAGTTCTCTCTTTTCCTTCCTAAATCAGAACTTTTTTTGATGCAGGCTTGACCTTTGCCCTTACAGAGCCTTCTTTGCTTGTCAACTTATCTAGAAGCTTTGTTTTTTGTTGTTGTTTGTTTTTTAGGTTTTACAAAATGGCAAATATTAACCAAGCCAAGACATGAAAACAACCTTTTCATTATAATGTTACAGTGGAATTGGCATGTGTTGCACTGAAAATATCTCCTCTCCATTTGAATTAGTGAGTGTGTGTGTGTGTGCATGTGCATGTTTGCTCTCCATATGAGTTGCTTTAGGAGTCCAGTTGTGTGTGTCGTTGTGCAGACACTGTCACAGCAGTAGATAACTCTGGCCAGACATTTTTTTTCCTGTGAGCCCTGCTGTAGTGTTTGGATGAGGGCCCCCCCCCCCCCATTGTTAGGGAACCCCCGTGTGTCTGCCGCAGCTCTGTTGCCTGTCACCAGTCGGATTAGGCAGTCTCAGCAGCCTGCAGGCAGTTCTGTTATCAGCCTGGGAGCACGGGCCCATTTGGGAACAGGATTCCACTGGGGGTGAAAGGCTCAGAGGATTAGAGAGCTCTGTGTTATTCATGCCTGCCTGATGGTAATGAGAGGCACAGTCTAATGCCTTCGCTACTGTAACTGAACACAGATCAGCGCAGGAGTAAGCTGGTGAGAGGGTTTGATGCGGGCACACGTTGCAAATGTGCTTAGAACTGTTTTCTGGATGGGAGCTTACGTCTTGAACGTTGCGTGGTTACATGGTTATGAACATACAAACGCACGAGTATATGCATTTATGTTTGCTACAGTCTCATTAATCTCAAATGAAACAGAATACAGATCCTCATTAATATGCTCTGTGTTTGTGTGTGTATGTGTGTGTGTGTGGGAGAAGATTGATGGAGGCATCAGTGGCCATGGGCAAGTTCAAAGCCCCATCCATCATTGTCCCTCCAGGATGGAAACACTGAAGAGAGATGGATGGCCTCTGTCTTTCTACTTAAGTTTTTAGTGCGATTAGTAGGTTGAGCTAAGTAATCTCTTGCTCTCTCTCTCTCTCCCCCTCTCTGTCTCCATCCCATTCTCATTTAGAAATGAGAAGGTTTATATTATATGAAGCTGCATCTGTCATCGAGGCTTTTGTTTGTTGTGTGTGTGTGTATGTGTTGTGTGTGGAGAAGAGGAAGGTGGTGGGTGCTGCTTCTTTAAACTGCTATTGCTCAACATCCATTAAAGCAACTAACAAAACTGCGAAATGAAGACCCCCGTCACACTGTAAGGATTGGCTCATGTTTTTATGCACCGGTCATGGACAAATGGCCAGGTAGTTTTAAAACACAATTTTGTCCCATGGGTCAAAATTTCATTTCACACTAAATGAAGAACTGAACAGACTGCTTCACCATTCATCTCTCACTGAAGTCAGTTACAATAATCATTGGATGTTGACAGGTAGATTAAGATGAGATTAAAGATGCCATGGGTTGTAATGTTGGTAAATGTCTGCTTTGGATCTGGCGTTTCAAATGTTACAGTTTGTTCTCATCAGACTGATTGCATAGTCAGTTATGCTTGCAGCTGTACAATGTTTACTTCCACATTTGTTCTCCTAAAGTGGTGAAATAAAAGAGGAGATTATTGAGACCTCTTAGCTGTCAGGCCTCTTCAGACTTTACCATACACAATGTGGTCTTTGCTTAGTTTCCCTGTTGGGAATTGCTGCATTTTAGAGTATAAACAGCCTTAATAAACAGCCTTAATGCTTAAAGTTTACAGTTTTTTTCTTTTCTCTTACTTTTGTGAGTTTAAATTGTTATAAGACAACAGATGGATGCAGTTTGTTGAGTTTAAATTGGACTGCGTGTGGGTTTATATGAAACTCTCACAAGACAATAGGTGGATGCAACTTTGTGAGTTTAAATTGCACCATCTGTGGGTTGATGTGAAACTCTCACGAGACAATAGGTAGATGCAACTTTGCAGCAACTGAAGTGTGTGCATTGGGGAGCTGAGGTGTGAGGTGTGTTGTCTTGCTCGTGAGAGCGTGTTTGAATGTTTACATTCGACTTTCAGCAGCGGAACTACCCTGCAGAACGCCTGTGGTGGCGTGGACGCATTTCTCGTGTGTGGAAGTTTCCTGTCACAGTAGAACTCATCTAGTCTTTTCAGCATTGTGCCATTGAGGTCAGAAATCGGTGGGTTTCAGATGCAGTGGAGAACTGCATTTCCTGTCTTCATTGTTTCTGTTAAAGTTGAACTTGTCAGAGCCTGGGCAGACGGTCCACAGGCCTGATGGGACGCTCAGACACTCGTCATTTATCTTTTTCATCTACCCAACCATCTTATCATCCCATTGTTTTTCCAACAGCTCCTCTGTCCATTCAGCAGACTCTTTTGTGAACGATTTCCTCTTCCATTTCCTTCGCCCCTGGGTTTTATTTAGCCCCTAACAACAGCTCATGCATGAGTTGCTGAGGCGTTTCAGCAGAGCGCTCGCTTTTCCGGTCAAGCCGTTGACTGATGGAACGCGCGAGTCCATCGTTCGCGCCCTCCTTGATTTCAGACTCACATTCCACAGACTTGTGTGAGCCAACGCCACCCATCCCATTTAACTTACTCAGTGGCTCCATAGTGGGACAAAAAGTCCAATTCATCTGGGGGGGGGGTTTCTCAAGCTCTCCTCTCCTCCTCTAAATCCATAACACAGCGACACATTCATTCTGTCTTTAACGAGCGGTCACTTGGCTAATTGAAGGGAACTTGACTTTCTTTCGCCGTTTTCACATGTGCACTACGAACTATGTCCCCAGAATCAGATTCGCATTTTTGTCCGAAGTTGCCCTTTCACACATGTAGCACACAACAGGAGACTGTGTCAGTGTCAGATGCGTTCTCGCCTACTCGAAATTCTCCGTTTAGTTTAGGCGAAGGATGGCACCTGGGTAGAGCATGCAGGAGGCAGGACATGACTCAAAAAGCACTCTGCGAAAATTGCAGTGTTTTGTTTGCACATCGAAAAGGGCGGACAAGGTTACTGACTTTTCTCTGACAATTTCTGCACCAGGCCTTACCGACAGAAGTTTCCAAATCTCATTGACTCTCCAGTTAGACGTTTTCGTTGACGTCCTAGTATAAAAGACCCCTCTTGACCCTCGGATGTTTGTATTCTTATGGTTTCGCACTAGTCGCATGTTAGAAACGACATCAACACGTCCACTTGCTCGCTGTGCATACTCCAGAGTATAATCTGCTCTATTCACACATGGATCCAAACAAAGAGAAAACGGAGTTTGTACTAGGGGGCTCTTACAATAAACGCCATTTAGAATCCGATTAGACTGATTCAGGCATTTGCGTTCACACATACAGCCCCTCCGGTAAGAATCCCGATTATTTTAGGGTTGCAGTGCATGTGTGAAAGGGGCTTTTGACTACTCTCTCACCAGTTAAGCTGAAAAGCTTTATTCATATAAACTTCACTCATCTGTGTCGTGAGTGATTAACTTGTCCAGGTGACATGTGACTGTAAGAGACTTGAAAATGCTTAGCATTTGCTTAGAGATCTTTATATCATCAGCAAGTAGCCACAATACACAAACCGAGCAAGAGTTTTGTTTCTGTAAGATTTATCCCCACCCAGTCTAAGCAGCTGTAGCTGGAAGAGAACAAATCCAGGTTGGTGACACCTTTCTCACTTTCTGTAGCAAACGCATCAATAGGACAGCTAACTAAAATTCCTCCAAGTAGCCAACTAGATTACCAGGTGATGGCATTTCGTATTATGTTCATTTAAAAAGTAACATTTGGGTTCACAACCTATCAAGATCTGAATTTCACACACATAAAAAATTACTTGTTGAATTTTGTTTGGCTTATATTTGCTAGAGTTTGGATTTATATTTGCTAGAGATTTGGATTGAAGTCTGGCATTCCTGGGTGTCTAGCCTCCATTTTGTCCAGGCCTCGTTCCGCCTTACGTGACAAGTCTCGAGAAACTTGCGTGAAGGAGTTGAAGAGTTAAGGTGCTTCTAGTTTAGCTTTCAGCAATTGTCTCTTTTGACCTTTAACAAGTCTCCACCACAAACATATACTGTTGACGTCTATTATGTGCTAAGCAGTTACATGTCTCTTACTTACCCATCATGCCACATTTTAACATAAATACACAGACAAGCTACAGATCAGCACAAGCCAAGTGAGTGTTTTTCAAACCCCGCCTCTAACACATTAAGTTCTCCAGCCGAAGTCAACAGACTCTGTGTGTGTGTGTGTGTGTGTGTGTGTGTGTGTGTGTGTGTGTGTTAGTTATAGAGTTGACTACCAAAGGGCCCAAGGAAAAAAAAAATTATCGTACCAGGCCTAACGTGTGCTGAATTCTGCTTCTGAGCCAGCAGTCGCCATGGTGATGCCTTTCTTGTACTATTGCCCTAGGTGAACTATGGGCGTGAAAGGACAGGAAAGCTCTCTGCTTTACTGTGCCTGTGGGTTTTTTTTTTTTTTTTACAGACCTTCAATAGCAGGCCAGAGGGGGTTTAAGAAACTATGGCAAACGACTGAATGTCTGTAGGACTCATCCACGTGTGCACAACACCACGTGCTACATCCCTTTTTGTGCTTGACCTTAAGAGTCACCCTGAATCCACTCGACCCCTCTGTCACATTTGTACGGCCACCAGAGGAAGATACCTGTCGGTGCTTCATGCCGTCTTCCTCTCATTGTTTCGCTTCGACTCCCGCGGAACTAACCTGTGAACCCTAATGTCGTTCGTCTAACTTAACCAACACGTCCACTCAGGGAAAACGGCGGGTCACAGGGAAAAGAGAATGAGCGGGTTTCTCTTGTTGTTGTTGTTTTTGTTGTTGTTTTGTTTACCCAGCCTCCCCTTCTTCCTTCGCTCCCCTGATAGTTTCCTCTGTTGAACGTCCACGTTGGCGTTGGTCTCGGCAGGCAGCGCCTATTGTCTCTCAGAGGGATCAGCTGCAAACCCTTGGCAGACGTAGACACCCTCTTGAGAGATTTAAGCGTTTTAAGGAAAGCTTCCTGGAGCCAGCGAGACCAGCAACTACAGACCCTTAAGTCTGTTATGTTTTTCCTCTTCCTTTCTTTCTCTTTTGTCTTTTAGGCAAGACAATCAAATTACTGTCAGTTTTCTGTCTGCCAGTGCCTTAATGCTCTATAATAACCCATGAAAAGTGTTTTTTTTTTTTCTGTCTGTTGATTAGAATGTAATCACTGATGTTTGCATTCTCCGAATTGGACTGGGTTTTTTTTTTTTTTTCATTTTAGTTTTTGAAAGCAGAAGAGTGGGTGAAAATTGTCATACTTGATTTCAACCAAAATAAATAGCAGCACACCCCCCCCCCCCCTCTCTCTCTCTTTTTTCCTCCCCCTCCAGTGATTGAGCCCTCTCCCTCTCCAAAAACATGTGCAACACTGATGCAATAGCAGAGAACAAATGCAATAGCTTTGCAAGCTCTGAAAGTCTACAGTGTCGAGGAAAAAAAACAAGCCTTTACACATCATATCTGATGGGTTTAATTTCACCTTTTTCAACCAGCATGTCTAACAGCACTCACAAAATTAGAACTGGAAGTTCTTAAGGGGAGGAAAAAAGAAAACTTGTCTCCAAATAAGAACAAAACAAAAGTTTGCTTGGATTCCTTCAGCGATTAGTAACCATGATGAGTGAACATGCGTCACTTTTGAGAGTAATCTCATGTTGTGATTACAGTCAGTTAGTGTTGGCTCAGTCATTCAGGGTTCAGCACTGCTCGCTGATTGGTCCACGGCTGAAAAGAGACTTCGGTGACTGTGTTAAATGACTCAGACACATCCAGAGGAACCCAGGGGCTTGTCGGCGCAAGCTCCACTCACCGTCGTGATCGGCGTGACCGCGAGCGATATTTTTTTCTTTTCTTTTTTTCTTTTTTTTCCCCCTTTAAACTGTTTTTCCAGCACGTTGTTGCTGCCAGCTCCAAGTCTTCTCCGCTGACACACATTCCTGGTGTCATCTGCTCCGCTGGATGCCATTGTTGCATAAACACACCACCAACTACATCAGATGATGCAACCGTTTGGTCATTCTCCCTCGTTTGGCTTCCATCCACATACTTTCACAATTCCCGAGGCCCAAAGAAATGATGCGTGCGCGTGCGTGTGTGTGTGTGTGTATGTGTTTTTGTGTGTGGGGGGGGGGGGGGGGGGGGGAGAGCTCCCCCCTTCAGTCTTCCTGAGCACTGCTCAGTCTGTTGTGCAGTATGACAGATTCTGCCCTTCATTCGCTTTCAGAGTTAGTTTGAGTGGCACAGAAAGAGAAAAACAGGTCGTCTGTCCTTTTCTCTCTTTTTTTAATCCAGTGTGAGTTCATGTAGCCCAGAGAGTGTCAAGAGCTCAGACTGGCATGGTTTTCATTGGTCACATCACCTTAAAAAACGACACAATTTATGATTCCACAGACTTGCTCGTTCAGGAAGACTGGGGAATTAGCTGGTCTCGTCCAAATTTTTTTCCCTCCGTAGCAATGCGGGTGTGTTTTACTCATTTCCGATTTCCCCTCCCCAGAGCCAAGCTATTGTCTTACGTGTGGTCCCCACCAATCTCATACTGGATTCTTACCACAGCCTGGAAAGATTGTCAGTTTGTTTTAAACTCTTTAAACAAATTTCTTACGCCTTCGGCTCAGAGAACAGAAGTCGAGCGTTAGTGTCAGATCTGAACGTGTTGAGGCTGTCTCAGGGTTTTTAATGAGCTTTTTGTTTTGTTTACTGTTTGGGATCAGTTTCCTGCCATTAACACAGATCAAAGCCTTGATAGCAGTGTGAACACTTCCAAACACCCCCCCCCCCCCACTACTGTCCTGGCCCCTCCCTCCCCAGGACAGTGCTGCTGCAAAAGGGGGGGGGGGGGGGTGTTTGCTTTTCAGGAGCAAAGACTTTTCTAATTCACCTAAAGCTGGGAAATCGGCCTGTCACACTAGCGTCCCCCCCTTTTAGCTTTGATCTGAACTCCACTCCAGCCAGTCCTATTGCCACAGTTTCCCACACTCTGTCTCAGGGCATACACCCCTTCTCTACCCCCCCACCCCACACCACACTTCCCTCGCCCCAAGCGAAAATACCCAAATATAACCCTCCACATCTGGATCCCAGTCTGGCCCTCGGCCTCTCCTGGGTTAAACTGTAATCATCCCAGAGTGACTCGGTGCAGAGTCAGTCCCAGGTCACGGCGGACGGCCTGCTTGTGTGTATTTGTGTGTGTGTGTGTGTGTGTGTGTGTGTGAGAGAGAGACACTTCTGCATGCCTAAGTACCACACTGAATGTGTGGAAAGCCCTGCCATATGTGTTGGTATCTGATCTCCTATATGCTATATTTGCATACAAACTATGCAAGATAACCGTTGGCATTATGTCAAGACACAGCGAAGCATACACTGTGGCTTACTGTAAATGACTGATCTCCTTCTCCCTCTAACTTAAATAGCATGTTCACATGTACCAGGGTTTTTTTCTCTTTTTTAAATTTGTTTTGTTGTTGTAGTCCGTTAATGAACTGTATGAATAGAGCCTGATGTAGAGGCTGAGGAGGTTGGCTGCCTCGTTGTGAATGAAAGCCTTGAGCTGAACAGTGTGCTACCTATGGAGAACATAAGGCAATGCTCGTTCTATAGCCCTGTGGGCACTAGTTTCCATAAGCTGAGCCAGAGAAGTGTGGAAGGCCTCGTTAGACTACACGCTAATGAAGCTTCGTTATGGTCCAGCGAGCTCAACCTGTCGGTTAAATACAGCCCATGTGTGACTTAATGTTATAGTGGAAAAAAAAAAGAGCGAATAACACGAGGTGTGTAACTTTCGACACTCGGACTGATGGTTGTTTAAATGAGAGTTAGAATGAGATGACGTATATGCAGGCATGGGGGACAGTTTTATGTGACTGTATATTTGTGAATGTTTCGGCATTCGTCAGTTTGACATCTGTAAGGGGGGTGTCTGGTTTCAGTGCTGAATTTTGAGTGAAAATAAGAAAGCATGACATGACTGATTTAGGCCCATTCAGCCATCTGAGCTGAGCTTCTCGCAATCACGAGCAGGAAAATCACAACACAAAAAAAATGATAAGATGAAAATGATATTTGTTTTAAATAATATGTTGGCATTGATCAATTGTGAGGTCACACACCTGTAAGGTGTCAGTTGATCATTTTACCAGAACATATTGGGGATAACATATTGATAGCTCTCTTCCAAATCACGTAAAGCGTACATACTCTCTTTTCCTCTTCCAGCTGTGTCCAAGTAGAGGAGCACCATGCAGCGGACATTGACGTGTACCACTGTCCCAACTGTGATGTCCTACACGGACCCTCCTTAAGTAAGTGTGTTATGTCTCTCTCTCTGCCTTCTCCCTCCCTTCCTTCCCTTTCTAGCTCCCTGCCCCCTTCTCCTTCTCTTCTCTGCCTTCCTCCCTCTCTCCCCTTGTCTCTCTCTCTCTCTTTCTCTCTCTTTCTCTCACTCTCACTCCCTTCTCTCCCCCTCTTCTCTCTCTCTCATTCTCACTCTCTCACATACGCAGATTCGCCGTCTCTCAATATTTATGGGTCATTGATTTCCTGTGTAGACAATTGATTTAAGTACTAGTGATTAGAAGACCAAGGGAACAGAAATGATTAGGCTTAATTAAGAGCTGCGATCATCAAATGAAGATTTAGTGTGACCTTTGTTCCGTTGGAGAGGAATCAGGCTTTGCCTGGTTTTCTGAAGCGTTTGATGGACGGAACACGTAACTCAGACATTACTTAAAGCCCTGTTCCCAGACCCACTGTGACTGTGACTGTAGCTGTTTGCTGAAGGTGCTCTGTAGTGAACCGCCTGTGTGTCTGAATAACAGTGAAAAAGAGAAACAACTGGCACAGACATGATTATACGGAGCCAGATGATGGCACCAGGCCAGTGCAGGCTGGGACTTCAGTATTTGTCCGCCAGCTGCAAGACCGCAGCTTTGCCAGGTATGGGCCTAGTCAAGTGACTCTCCACGCGAACACACACACACGAACACACACACAGACGCAAAGGCCAACGTCCCGTATACGTATTCACATATTCACCACTGTAAACTGAAGCAGTTTAGGCTAACTGCCATGGGAAAATGAGACTTGAGTATTGCTTATGTAGGGCACCACAAACTAATATCACAACTCAAATCATAGATACTTTTTTGTTTATTTTGTTGTTCACAAATGGCAGATACCTATACGCACCACACTTTTTTGGGATGAGTTTTTGTTTGACGTTGGGTGCTGTTGCGTGATGAGACTGTGTGTCGTGCTTGTTTTCGAAATGCAGTGCGGATGAGATTCTGGTGAGGATGCAGGGCAGTCAAGTCACACAGAGATATCTGGAGCGCCATGGTTTCCGCTACCCCATCGCTGTATCCAAAATGGACGGCCTGGGACTACGACTGCCTCCTCCAGACTTCTCCGTCAAGGACGTGGAACGTTATGTCGGTAAGGAGAGCTAATGGTGTGTGTGTGTGTGTGCGTGTGTGTATGTTTCTGTGCCTCAGGGTTACTTGACAACTTACACACATTTTTTTCCTGTAAAAGAAAAATGCATAAATTAAGGGTTTTTTTAGTAAAAATTGCATGAATATTAATCTAGCACCTTTCATTTTGAAAACCCAGTGCTCCAGCAGCAGGTGAATATTGATTGTGCCAAGTGCTGGTTGTGTTTACGGGGTCACCATGATGGTAACTGAAAGAACTCTGGAGAGGTCTGGTGCCAGAGTTCACTGGGTCCACCCGTTTATCTGATCATTAATTTAGCTGTAACGAAATAAGAGAGCAGATAACAGTGGTGTGGTTTTACATCTCGCTATAGGCCATCACCTCACTGCTCCATTAAGAGACTGTTACATATGGTGTCTTGTTACACAAGCAGTAGAATTCACACACAGCCGTCTCACTCTCTCTTGTGAAGTGCATTTTGTCTGCTGTTTTGAGATAATATTCCACTGGAGCATTCAGAAGACAAAAGGACAAAAGCTCTCCCCAGCTGTTCCAGCTCTTTGTCTAAGGCTTGCCTCTCACCCCTCCGAACTGCCGCTGGTTTTGTAGCCTGGGGGATGTGTGGTCTTGTTTTGTCGTTTTATCATTAAAAGACAGTGGGCTGGCACATGAATGTCACTCTTTTTACACTTTTTTAGCGTGAGGTTACAGCACAGAGTACATATCATTTGAAAACGTGTGTGAGAGCAATTTACAGAGGGTTCTGTGCGGCTGAGTTGGCCGCTAGTTTTCAATTCGCATTCCAAATTGTTCTGGTTTGTCACTCTCTGCTCATTTTCAGAGAAAACAGTGATCGTTTTCACAGCTTATGGGACTCATAAAGCCCGGGGTTACTGCTGTGGCACGGCTATTGTTTCTGCATTTAAAGTTCAGTGTTCAAATGGATTCTGTGTAAAACAAACGTTTATGGACGGTGCTTCAAATGAAATGGACTTCACTCAGGTTCGCAGGAATACTGTGCTTTAACGCGTAGACGTTGCTCGATGCAATTAAAGTTTTTAACATGGTGACGTTATGTCTGTTCCCGGGATTAATGCGCTCCTGCACATAAACTTTGGGCTAGCCCGATGGCTAATTCACTTAGCTCAGAGGACCGTCTGCCCAGGCCGTTCACCAGAGACCTGGGAGTTACTGCTATCGACCACTCTGCTTTTCTCACAACCAGAGACTCCACTTACACCTAATGATGATCCCCAAATGCTCCACCTGATTTGGAGTAACTGCAGAGTGTGAATTATACAGGGACAGGCGGGGGGGGGGGGGGGTGGTTTCAAGTCTGAATTAGGAGGGTCAGACCCCCCCACCCCCCACCCAATCCCCCCTGTAACACGACCCCTGAGTAACTGCTTTCGTATTCTCTTTTAGAAGATGTTTCTACAGTCACTCATTCCCAGTTCTAGACTGGGAGCATAAAAATTCCAGTCTATTTTTCCAGACAACCCTCTGGTAATGTATAGTATCAATGTCCGGAAATATTGAATCCCGTTCACTCGGTGTAGTGTAAATGACCTAAGTAAGACTTTTAAATCAGAACTTATTGCCCCGTTCCCGCCTTCACTCTTGCATTGAATTTTTGTCTGGATGTAAAAGTGAACAAGTGGGACATTTGAGAAGGAGACCTGACTGCACAGGAACATTTGGGATTTTCCTCTGTGCTGTGAGGGGGGGGGGGGCCAAGCCTCCAGCTGTTTTCTGACACCTGGTTTAGGCCAGCTGGAACAGAGAGCTGTGTGCTTACTCAATCGCCAGCTGTTCTGCTCCACGTCTCCCTCTCTCTCTCTCCCTCAGTCTCCCTCTCTCCCTCTCCCTCTCCCTCTCTCTTTCTCACTCTTTCACTCTCTCTTTCCCTCTTTCTCAGGCTGTGTGCCCAGCTAAGGGACTTCTCCAACATATTTGAGTTTCTTCTCGTCAGCAACTAGCCACTAAATGGTGTATCAATAGATTACAGCCTCCTTCTCTGTCCCTCGCCTCTGTTTACAAAAGCAATACCTGGATGAGGGGTTGACTTCAGTCTTTCATGTGTTCCTGCACTAGAGAGATGGCTCTGTCAGGACTAGTGGGGGACAGTATGCCAGGGCTTCTCAGGACCACAGGCCTTCAGTGTGATCGCACACAGACATAGGAGCACTGCTGGAGGGCTGAGACTTGAATACATCACTGCCTCGTTTTACTTTTGTTAATTCTATTAGTGTTATTGAATATAAAACAAGGGAAAATATTGGAACCATTAATTCTGCAACATTCTTTAATGATAAAGTTACTATGTGTTGTATCTTTATTTGTTCTACTTGACATTTTGCTAAAAAAAAAAAAAAAGGAGGGGGCTCTAATAAAACAGTCCTTTGACACAGATATGTCATTTCCTTTGCAGGTGGCGACAAAGTTATTGACGTAATTGATGTAGCCAGGCAAGCGGACAGCAAGATGAAACTCAGCGCGTTTGTGAAGTATTACTACAGTCCTCAGAAGCCCAAAGTCCTCAACGTCATCAGCCTAGAGTTCTCTGACACCAAGTAAGAGTCCACGCACACTTACCACAATGTGGATTGGCTTCTCTCTGCGCGTCTTAGACGATTTTAAGCAAATTTACATACGGTTGAGGTGGCTACGCCTGCTGTTTAACCTTGGGCTCTGTTTTCTACCTTATTAATGTGAAGAGTTCTCATCTCATTACCCATGACAAACACAGAGTTTTAAGGACTCTACTGTGTTGAGTATGGGACAGTCTGACCACACGGGGCTGCGTTAAGTTTGCGTGTGTAATAAGAAATGGACGGAGGTTCCAACATGCACAGACCAGAGGAACAGCAGGGGGAGAGTAGGAGGAGGAGACTGGCATCTTGCTCTGGCTTTGCTGTAGGAAACTGTACGGCCCTGAGTGACTTTAGAGGATGTTTGCTGCAGGCTGTCCTGCAGTGTGGCTCTCACTTACAGATTTACAGACACACTCCCAGCCAGACAGGGCCTTGTATACTGAAGAGGAAGTGATACTGACGCCTTCCAACTCAATTTCTTTCTTTCTCTCTCACACTCTCTCTTTGACTCTCTTTCTCTCTCTCTCTCATACACTCTCTCTCTCACACTCTCTCCCTCATTCTCTCTCTCTTTCTCTCTTGTTGTCTCTCTGTCTGTTTCTCTCTCTCTCTCTCTCTCTCTCTCTCTCGCTGTCTGTCAGGATGGCGAAACTGGTGGAGGTGCCTGACATAGCTCAGAAGATGTCATGGGTGGAGAACTACTGGCCTGATGACTCTTACTTCCCTAAGCCCTTTGTGCAGAAGTACTGTCTGATGGGTGTCAGGGAGAGCTACACTGACTTCCACATCGACTTTGGAGGAACCTCAGTGTGGTACCATGTGCTCTGGGTAATGCTGTCGACTCATTCACAGCACTCGTCATCAGCAGCACGTCTGTTGGATAAAAGGCTGAAGGAGTTTCTGGTGTTTTAGATTCAAGATTAATTTCCTGCATTAATTACAACCTCAACACATTCATTAGAAGTATTTTTTTTTATTCATAACGAATTATTGTGGCCAATAGTTAATTTGGCTCTGTTAAAATAAGTGTTTGGTAGCACGGCTTGAGGGTATGAGAGGGTGGAGAATGGGCTGATGTACATATGTTTTTGTTTGTTTGCTTGTTTTCTTTTCTTTTTGCCATTGCTCAATGGCTTTGAAAGCTTAGGCAGTGATAGTCACACATTCAGTTTGATGCCACACATTACCATGCACCACAGTAGAAAACCTTTTTATTGATATTGTTGGGCAGAGATTTGTTTGAGCTCGTTTGAGTTTTGATAAATTGAGTGAGTAGATCATAATACATAATGTGTTCTGTTTCCTCACAGGGGGAGAAGATTTTTTACTTGATAAAGCCGACCCAGGCAAACCTTGCACTATATGAGGAGTGGAGCTCATCCCCAAACCAGAGCGAGGTGTTTTTTGGGGAGAGGGTGGACAAGTGTTACAAGTGTGTTGTGCGGCAGGGAACGACTCTTTTCATCCCCACAGGTGAGAACGGAGTTCACTGTCAAACACTTCACACACACACACACACACACACACACACACACACACAGATAAACTATACATCAACTGGTCACTGAGGCTCATCCTTAACACAGGCTTAACGCAGTCTCATTTGGTTCTGAGGGGAATGACGAAAGACAAGATTAGAACTGCAAAGGGGCTGCATCCACTTTTTCATAGGAAGTGCTTTACTTGGTCCACAGTCCCTCTCCCCCAAACCCATCCAAGCCCAGCCGAATGAAAGGGGGAAAGAGGGATTTGATTTGTCTCAGTCGTGACTAATATGTGTGCACATCCTCGTCTCAGACACGTTAGTCGTGTAAAATGGGAAGCCATAAAGCCTCAGAGAGCCTGCTTTTTCACTTAGCATGGAGCAGCTGTGTTTGGTGTGGTGTCCACAGGAAGGCACGCGTGATTTGTGTCTTCCACGCCGAGATCTGACGCAACCGCAGGGGCCGCCCGCCGTCTTCGCACACAGACCAGTCGACACGGTCATGACCCCCTCCCTGCGTGGGCCGCGTACATCTGGAGAGGAAGGCTATGAATCTAGAAGTTACCATCAAATCTCTAAACCTTGCCTCCACCCCCCCCAAAAGATGATTTTGACCTTCTTCGTTCAAAATGAGTTTGTTTGCATGTACCCGATTCATTTCTGACTGACAGAGTTCGGTAATTGTGTACGATTTATCAGTGAATTTTCTCCCCTGGGGATTAATAAAGCACTAGCTTATCTTATTTTCATGAACTGAGGTACAGGAAGTGTTCACTTTGAAGTAATTTATGGAACCCCAGCTGTGTGTGTGTGTGTGTGTGTATACATGGAATTAACTGTATTTATTCCATCAAACATCTGTTGTTTTGTTTTTTTTCCCCTTCTCCACGCCCTCATTATTTCTGCAGTCTTTCTGAGCGAGTATGATGTGATGAGGGAGGCATATGTATCGTAGTACAGAACCAGGCTGACATTAAAGAGAAACACAGACTACAGCGTGTATCTCAGCTGTTTGGAGTTCAGGGGGAGTGGTGTGTACCCCACCTCCCCCTGTGAGAATGAGAGATCCTCAGTACTCCCCTGCTGTGGGAGAACTGGTGCATGTGGCTGTGTACTCTGTCCTGATTGGCTGCTCCACATGGAAACACTCCAAATCCCTATATAACACCACCACCACGATGGGACTGGGCTACTGAGCAGTCTGATAAAAAAAAAATCTGCTCTTTCTCACACTCTTGGGAGCACATGCTTTCAGCCTGCTGGCTGATGGGTAAATTATTTATGTTCTGGAGGAACATACGATTGGTCAGAGTTATTGTTGACATAGTTTTACAGATGCATTTCTAATGACCTTATATGGATTGTGCTTTCTCTGTAACCCATATAACGAGTGAGAAATGTGCTTCATGAAAATGAGCTTTGATATGCATGCTGAAATTGGTCTGGAGAGGTCATGTTTGGGACATTCCGCTGTGGTCCGGCTGAATGAGGTATACGCAACATTCCAGGGGCTTGTTCCGTTCCCCGTCGTCGTCGGGAACGCTTAAAACAGCAGAGGGCAGGAAGTGGATCCCGCCGCTTTTCCTCCACAGTCCAGAGACACTGATCCAGTCAGGATGTGATGAGTCCCATTTAAGCGGGTGGGTGGAGGGGCACATGGTGGGGAAGGGTACATTTGGGGGAATCACGGCAGCCCCCTCAGCCAGGCACGTAATCACTGTGGAGGGCCTTGGGCCCTCTCCTCACTACTTGGGCCGCGGTTGCTTTATCGTGACAAGGCGTCCATTATGTTAAAAGCCTTCTGGTTATGCCTGTTCTCCTCTGCGGCCACAAAGCGCTGCACACCCCCTTTTCTGGGTCTCTTAACTGTTTCCTCTCCACACTGTGACCACATGAATGGTTTTTAACAAGTGAGGACTGAGGAAAAACCTGTACTGTGCAAAAATGTTGCACATGTCGAGTTCAACGCTGCAAACAGCTGTGCAAGTAGATGATGGATCCCAGCAATGCAATCAATGAGATCTTAGCTTCATTTGTGTATACAAAAGGCCTTAGCTTCACAAGCAAGGGAACAGCTGGAACTAGCAAGCATGCCAGCTGGTGTGTGTGTGTGTGTGTGTGTGTGTGTGTGTGTGTGTGTGTGTGTGTCTGGACGGGAAGCGTTTGTCTGTGCACGTGCCACCATCTGTCGGTCAGCTGTTGACGCAATCTCGTTTCTTCCACAGGATGGATTCATGCTGTTCTCACATCTCAGGATTGCATGGCATTTGGAGGAAACTTCCTTCATAACCTCAACATTAGTATGCAGCTCAGGTAAGACACAGAAAAGTGCCACTGATTTTCAATCAAGACCTCAAGTTACTGCTGCATACCTCATTAGTTTTCTTGGATAGACCTCTGAGCTAGTTTCTGTTAATGCATAGATGTTATGAACTCTAAGGGCATTTTTTCTCCACATGTCAGGTGCTACGAGATGGAAAGACGGCTTAAGACTCCGGACCTCTTTAAATTTCCTTACTTTGAGGCCATCTGCTGGTATGTGGCCAAGAACCTACTGGAGACCCTGAAAGGTATTTGATTCATCCCCCAGTGCACATCTCAGATCTGCACGTTTTCGCTGAGTCTCACTGTTTGAACGCTTCCATCCTCATGGCTCGCTCCCGACTTACTGTCTGTCGCCCGGTGGATTTATGAATCTGTTATTTATCATCTGTTCCCAGAATTCCGAGAGGATAATTGCCTTCCTCCAGACTACCTGATCAAGGGAGTGAAAGCTTTAATCACTGCACTGAAAAACTGGCTAAGGAGGGAGGTATGTTACTATCTGACGTCTCTCGCTCTCTCTCTTTCGCTCTCTATCTCTACCCTGTCTGAGTCTTAATCAACCTGTCTCATCACCAAATTGCTAATTAGAACCACTTCCCCCCTCAGAAATTTCTCATTTTTTAACCTTATTTTTTAACTAAGCTACACTGCAGAGTGAAGCCCACTAGATGATGATGATATAATGAAGCTTGTAATGAAATCCCCGCACATCCACCCAAAGTGTGGAGATGTGGAAACACAAAAGGCGCTTACATACCTGTTGGCAAAGGTCCAGTCTGGTTTCACATACGGATCCAGTCACTCACTCACCCTCAGTCCTTACAACACTTTTTTTTTGTTTTTTTTTTCGTTTTTCATTCCTTAGGTCACAGAGCCGGCCAGTGAGGTCCCAGATCATATCAGACCCAATCATCTCATTAAAGAGCTGAGCAAGGAGGTCCGCTACCTGGAGGTGAGCCTTGCACTGCTGACAGCAGGGGCAGGGGGAGAGGGAGGGGGATAAATGGGAAGGGGGGGGGGCAGGGTGGTGTCAGGGGGAGGTAGGTGAAAACTATCCTACTGATAGAGGGTCGTCTAATGCTCTCCAGTCAGTTTGAATTAGGTGCCTTCCACCTGGCTTTGGAATGTCTCATGTCTGTGTTTAGCTCTTTAACTTGAGGCGAAGACTGATGGATTCAGTGCAGGTAGGAGTGAATCTGAGGTCTTCCTGAGTTCACAAGGAGTGTTTGGATAAATTAAAAGTAGATTTTGTGTAATTCCTGGAAATTTGTGGAAAATTTCACAGAATTTCAGATGAAGTACGGTATGTCTTCCCCTACTGTGCTGGATGTCAGATGGATCCAGGTTTGTGTGGCTGGACTGTGTATTGCATATGCAGGCCCTGTAACGTTGGTTTGTCATACTGATATAGGAGGAGCAGAGCGGCGGCAGCGGAAGCAAGCCGGTTAAATCTCAGGGAAGCGGAATGTGTCCATTAACGAGGTCATCGCAAGACAGAGGGTCCCACGCTCGGAAGACGGCCAGACGACTCAGAGAACATCATCATCATCATCATCATCACCACCACCACCACCACCACTCACACACGCCCAAAATCCCTTCCAACCTGGACATCCTGGAGTTACACACTCGAGAGGTGCTGAAGAGGCTGGAGGTGGGCCCTCTGGATGAGGTAAGCAACACTATGCATCTGCTAGACCATGCAGGTTTTCCTTCTTTCGATCTGTAACCCTCAGAACTGATGCATATTAGTGACCTCTTAATAAATATATGTGTACGTGTGTGTGTGTGTGTGTGTGTGTGTGTGTATATATATATATATATATATATATATATATATTTACAGATTAATATATATAGATTAATTGTAATATATTTTATATATGTATATGAATATATTAAAATTAATTTGAAGGAGACCGGCGGCCATTGGCCTTTAGACAGAAAGGAGATACAAATACCTAGAAGCCTAAAATCTACATAGACAACTTTGATTGGAACATATTTTAAAACCAGTGGAATGGGAAAATGGAAAACTTGCCTCACAGGGGACCTTTGTTCCTATACACAATAGAGGAGTGGAAGGGAAAAGAAATGAGATCACACTTTTAGAGTCACACAACTTGATTGCATCTCCAAATGTAATATCAGACACCATTTCCACACTAAGATGCTGTTTTGAAGGGTTTCAGGGGAAAAACAAAACATTTGTTGAGAGTAACCAACAAATGAAAAAACCTGGCTTTTGTTAAACATCTATGTCACGTGGGTGGAAAGCAAGTGGCACTGGTTGGCTCATAACGAGATGAATATAAAGTGCTTAAACTATGTACACCAGCAGTACAGGTTGGTGCTCTCTTCTAAACCAACCTCTTGCCTGCTTGACCCTCTACCTGCTAAACTTTACATAGAGCTTCTCTCGGTCCTTGGCCCAACATTGCTTAACCCTCTAAATATCAGGCCTTTACTGCCGTAATATTTCTAAAATTAGGCCCCTTCTAAGTATGACTGATGCAGAAACCGTTGTTCACGCATTTGTCATGTCTCGCCTCAATTACTGCAATGTTTTGTACTCTGGTGTACCTGCCTCAAGTACCAAAAGTCTTCAGCTAGTCCAGAATGCTGCTGCCAGAATCCTGACCAGAACAAGGAGGTCTGACTACATTACACCTGTCATGGCTTCCCTTCATTGGCTCCCAGTTCATGCAAGGGCAAATTTTAAGGTCTTATTGACATACAAAGTTCTATTTGGGCTTGCGCCAGCCTACCTATCCGGCTTGATTACAACCTGTATACTCCCCAGCACCCTGCGTTCTCAAGGTTCTGGACTATTAGTCGTTCCATGAATTAAAAAGAAGTCCACTGGCTACCAAGCCTTTTCCTACTGCTTTCCCTACCTCTGGAATGGTCTACCTACAGAAATTAGGGAGGCAAACTCTCTTCATATCACAAAAGCGAAACTCAAGAATTATCTGTTTGCTCTAACTTATAGATAATATAATTTTAATTTAACTTTGTTGTGGATATGTAAAGCCCTTTGAGACTATAAGTAGTGATATTCGGCTCTAAATAAACTTGTATTATTATTATTATTATTATTGCTATGTTAAAAGGAAAGTGGTCTACACAGAAAGGAGCCCCATACTTACTGACGATATTGTGTGGATATTTGTTCTGAAGCAGTTTGGTTCCACTGCCCAAGGGACACCATGAGCTCACAAAGTACCAAGATAGTTTTTCCATAAATGCAGTTGTCACAGGGCTGAAACTTGGCTGTGGTTGGATCTCACAAAAATGACAATGAACCATAGCATGCATGAGTTGTCCGTGAGGAAGCAGTCCCATTGAAACCCATTGAAATACTGTGGTTAAACTCTGAGGACAACCCGTCAACACAGACCACAAGACAACAAGAAGAAGTTTTCACAACTGTGTGTGGTGGAACGGTCTAATGTCCTTCCCATTGTGCTATCCAGTCTTAGGGAACATTCTAGAAGAAGCCTGAAGTGTCCTTAACCATGCAGTTGGAGTGGGCGCAAAATGATGGAAAGCATGTATAAATGATCGTGACACTCGTCTGGACTCGTCTGGAAACTGGAGAAAAATTAACATATTCTTTGCGTTGAATCATTAACAAATAAAGTATTTCTCATTTATGTCTATGTTTTGAAGATTAGTTTTGTTGTTTAAGATTTTGCACAGGTTTTTTGGTTTATCTTTGAGGAGTTTTTTTTGTTTGCTTGTTTGTTTTTGTGAGATGGCTGCTATGTAGTAATAGTCTAGGTGCTCTGCTCAGTAAGCTATGCTGTCTGTTAACATGTGTCACCTGGCCTGCTCCATTAGGATGCTACCTTCACCTGCAAAGTAAACGGCAAGTTCAACAAAGTGTCCACTGCTTCAGCAGCCGCCGCGGAGAAGAGCCTAGACAACAACCTCCGTCTGGTTCTGTGCAACGGCCGCATCATCAGGTGAGACGACCAATGTCCACTCCGCCTCAAGATCACATGACCTGCCCCCCACTGCCCGTATTCGTTGTTAAAACAAAAGCACCCGGTAGACACTGCAAGAATACAAATTTCATTTTTGATTCCGGTTGTTTTTGACTCTTCTTCAAAAACAGCCTTCAGGACTGTTTGGGTTACTGCTCGGAACTCGTGCGTCTGATTATGGCTTAGATATTTTGGAATTCATTAGTTGCACTGTGTCTCTGCTTTTAAAAGCATAATGGCCCATTCTACATGCAGGAGTGATGTTTTCAGTTGTCTGCCTGCTTACACAATCTACTAGGACTGTGTAATCTGGATGTCCTGTGAGTGCCCCCTGTTGGCACACAGAAAAATTAATCTACACTTAGCATCATTCACAATCACCTCAAACTTCAAATATAAGCAGCATGTCAACTGTTCCCTTTTGGAGTAGCTGTCAGTTTGAGAGGTTTTTTTTCCCTCTCTTTTTTCTCACATACCACAGAGATGAAAGAAAACACAGTGGACGGAAGGGTGTGAAGACGAGGGAGGGAGAGAATGTGGAGGACCAAGCGAAAATGGACACAGTCAAGATCAAGACAGAGGTCAAACACGAGGGAGACAAGTCGCACATTGGTGAGGAAGACGACGTGAAAGCCACACCCTTCGGAGGTGAGTTGCACTTTTCTAGACCCTGTCTCACACCCTCGCTGTCTAGAACCTGTCTCACGCCCTCACTTTCTAGAAACTGTCTCGCACCCTCTCTTTCTAGACCCTGTCTCAGCTAATCATCAGGGAATTCAGCACTGCTCAGTGCCAAAACAAACAAACAAACAGTCAGGTTATATACTAAGCAAGACAGTCAACATGTTCTCATATTTACGTAAACTCTTTCAACAAGCTGAGGAGACATGTAGACTTTGGACAAAGCAGAAAGCTATGATTTGCAATTATGTTTGCAGGATACTCATCAAAATTTGTAAATCAAGCCCTTGAAGCAAACAGAGTTAATTTTGGCACTCATTAATTTGTGATATGATTGTAAAGAAGGTAACGTGTCTTTTTTTTTTTCCCTTCCTCCGTCCTCTTTGCAGAGCTCATGAAAAACGAGAAATCCCATCTCAGGAGCAGAGATTCAGGACACTCAGATGTCTCGTCAGACTCGGAGTCAGAGGTGAGTAGCATTACAAAGGTATGCCACCATATTCCTAGATGTTCACATTAAAGAGGGAAAAGCAAATTTCCTGGCTCAGGTTCAGATGATCTTGTTTTTATCAACCGCTATGTGTCTCTCTCTCTGGCTACAATGTGCATGCTCCCTAGCTAATCGTGGCTTTAATGGGACGGACAGAACAGAAAAGAGACTGACTAAAGAGGACTGGAGCTGATTACCGTTTGGTTAGAACAAAAAGTTGGACAAGCACAACCTGTTTTTCCTAACCTCTTTCTCTCTCTCTCTCTCTCTCTCTGCAGAAGAAGCAGTCATCAGGGGAGGACTCTGAGAGCTCTGAGGAGGAGGAGGAAGAGGAGGAAGAGAAGATAAAGAGGAAGAGTTCCTCTCAGAGTGAGAGCAAGAGAAACAGCGTGACAGATTTGTGCACTGTCAGCCAAAGATTCGGCCATATTGACAAACCCCCCAAGAGGTACGAGGAAACCCTCTCCAGAGCCTCTTTTACATGTCCTGATTTTCCAGGAATACACCTCTGGACAAACTGACTCCAATGTTAATTCTCTGTATTGCACTTTGTCTACAGAGAACATCCTACCTCCCCAAGTATGGAAGAAGAAGCTATTCAAGGCATGCTGTCTATGGCAGGGTTGCTGTGCCCCCAACAGCCAGAAGAGGGCACTACCTCTCAGGAGCCCTGGTGGTCCAGCTCATTGCATCCCTCTCCTGACTACAGTAAGCTTTTACCAAAGTGGTAGCTAAACCTTTGTTGCTAACTCAGTTTTCCACAGTCGTGGTTTCTGGACAAAAATCAAGGATGAGTTTGATGCTCAAAGAAGAGAAATTGCAGTTTAGTTACTTTTTATGACAACTTTATACAAAGCCTCCTGTGCCTTTAGCATCCAAACCAGAACCATGTAAAACGGTATAATGCAAAACCACTGCGCTCTTGTCACATAGTGACGTCCATCGCAAGGAGTATTTCCTGTTTTTTATACGTCCAAAACCAGTCCATGACCTGAGCTCGTTGAAGTGTTTCAGGCTATCAGGCCCATTAGTAAGTCTTTGTGTTGTAGGATTTACACTGGCTGTGTTTTAGGTGGAAAGGAACCTGCCTCCTGGGAGGAGAGCCAAGATTCAGACTGCAACTCAATCATGAGTAATCAGGTATGACTAGAGTGATGTCAGGAGAGAAAAAGACTCACCAACCAGCTGTGTTTTTACTATAAAGGAAGAGACTTGTTTGTGATTTGGATCATTTTAAATAATCTGCTGGCTTTGCCATGGTCTGACACTAAAAAGAGAAAAATGAAAAACAGGCTCTTAACTGATTTTTCTCTTACTGTTCTCTTGATTCATTCATTCTTTATTTATTCATTTCTTTGTTTCTGTCTCGCTCTCTTTCTCTGTGTCTCCCTCTCTCTCACTTGCTATCTCTCTCTCTCTGTCTCTCTCTTTCTCTTTCTTTCTCTCTCTCTCTCTCTCTCTCTCTTTCTCTCTCTCTCTCTCTCTAGGAGGAGCGGTGTGTACAGAAGCACCAGCGGACAGAGTGTCTTGCTGAGCTCAGTCAGAGGATCCAGGAGAATACAAACTTCATGGACAGCCAGAGCAGCAGCAGCAACAGCAGCGACGCCTGGCCTGATCACGCGCTTTCCATCGGCGATGTTCACAGCTCCCCAACGGCCTATCAGTACTGTGAGACCTCACTGTCCCCTCCCCTGCACCCATCCAAGAGGCCAGCTTCCAACCCACCACCAATCAGCAATCAGGCTACCAAAGGTACAGTGCATTATGCGCAACATAGTTTGTGACATTCTGTAATGCGTATGATATATGCAACACTGCAGCATATATATGCATGCAAAATACCAATGTTTTTCCCATTGTGCCACAGAGAAAAAGAAAGGATAAACATTTGTTAAATTTTGTGTTACGCTGTATGCTTGTTTAAAGTTTCAGCATGATATCAAGTAATTTTGGTCAAAAAAGTTATGTTGCATATTTGTTGTAAGTGACTTTATGTTGTATTGTGTTCTCAGGCAAACGTCCTAAAAAAGGCATGGCCACGGCTAAGCAGAGACTCGGAAAAATTCTCAAGCTAAACAGACACAGTCGCTTCTTTGTGTAGAGCTAAAGATGGCAGCTTCTCCAATCAGAACTGGTTAGATGGTCAGATGGATAGATGACAGGGTATTTGAAGTGCATGCAGTTCTACACAATGAAGTGGTCAAATGGCTGGCATCACATGGCATCACACCATCTTCAAACCATGCGGCACAACACTTGAAATCATCTCACCGATTCGTTCGAAAACAAAAACGGCTGTAGCATTTTACAGAAATATCCAGAAAGCATGACCACCACAGACACCATTGTTTATGTTCAGACGTGTTCAAAGACAGTGGGCTTAAAAAAAAAAAAGAAATGAAATAAGAAAACCAACACGTCATATTTTGGATGTAAAACTGGCTCTTAGACCAGGCTGTTCAAAAGCAAAACAAAACAAAACAAAAAGCTCCACCAATCACACATGGATGCTAAAAGGCCAATGTATTCTGCACAAGCCAAGACCAGTATATGGAAAAGCCACCTCTTGCTCTGTGACGTTTGGAGCATTAAGTGGTATTGTGTATGACCTGTAAACGTGATGGCAATGGCGAATGAGCAGTGAACTGGTTCGTGGGTGGTTTTTTTTTTTTTGCTTTTCGTTTTTTTTTTTTTTTTTTTTAAAATGGTGCTTAACCTTGTCTACTGTTGCTGTGCTGTCGCCTTCGCCCACTCCTCGTCCCCTCATGGTCTCGCAGGGGAAATAAGAGAAACCAGTTATTGAGGGATTTGAGTGGTAATGGCAACCCCTCACACCCCTGTAGTCTTCATAACTGTGGGGAAGAAAAAACAAATGCCTCAAATCTGTCCATCACCAAACTTTATGTCTGAACTACCTATTCCCTCATCCATCGTCAATAGAGGTGTTTCTGTTGATTGCCAGGTGGTGTTCTCTCGGTTTCCAAGAAACTGTGAGAATAACAGAAAATTGTATTTTTGTGGATATTTTTATGTGGACTTGGATTCAGTTGATGTACTTTTGAACCGAATATATGGATACATTTGTGTTTGCCATCTGGACTAGCTTAAAAGAAAAAAACAAACAAACAAACAAAAAAAAGTCTCCTTTCATGCCACCTAGTGGACATAGCGGAGACTCACAGACTGTCCGTACAGTTGCAAAAATGAGTTTGTTTTGAATATGACATTAATGGTGCTGGGAGACAAGACAAAGTTATGTTCCCCTTAATTTATGTAAGTTCTTTTGTTTTTGTTTTGCTTTTTGTTACAGTTATTGCTGATTATTTTGTTGTTGTTTTTTTTGGAATGATGTATTTATTGTTTATAAAGGTTAAGGATTACTGTATTTTGTGATGCTTTTTTTTTTTTTATATAGATAGTATGCAATTGAATGGGTTTCTGTTCCAGAGGACAAGTTTATTCATTAGTTTATTCACAAGTTTCTTCAGTTTTATTCAGCAGCGCACACATGTTGATACACTGCAGTAATGCAACTCTGCCACCTCATCGAAAATGTCATTGCTTAAGACATTTGCCATTTATTCATCTGGTGTCTGTTTTCTCCTCTTGCTTTACCAGGAGCTTTAACCTCTCTTTCATTTTTTCACTGATGTGTTCCTACCTTAAAACAGCTCTGTAAAAGGGTGTGATCTTGTTTGTGTCCCATCGATGGGAAACTGACTGACCTGAACATATCAATGAGAGAGCGTTGGTTACATCTCTCTCTCTCTCATTCTCATTCTTTAACACTGAGGATTATTTTGAAATTGATCTAAGACTGCTAATGGAATGCAATAAACCCTTGATCAAGAGTTGTTCTAAGGTAAGGACATGGTTGTGAAAAGGAGTTGGGGAGGAAATGAAAATGGGAAAAGGTGAACGATTCATCTCACATAGCTATGAGGATACAGCTGCAGCAATGTTGTCTTTTACATGAATCGTTTTAATTGTCGTCAAACAGATTTGATGCTGTGTATTGAAAGAAAAAAGAAATTTGATCATATTTTTCCATTTATGAAGGGCACCGAGTGCTGGGTTGGCCTTTTTTTGTGGTGAAGTGTATTTGGTAATTGCTCACACACCTTTTTAAAAAAAAGAAATGAATTGAAAGAGTATTTATTTTTGTAAGACAAGTCTTAATTCACGAAAAAAGAGAGCATTTTTGCAATTTTTTCCCAGCAGTGTACGAGTTGAATTTGAATTGTGGCTGTAGCTTCACTCGTTAGAAATGTTTGTGTTTTCACAGATTTGTTTTTGTTTTTTGGTTTTTTTTTGTGAAGTCTTTGTTGTGTTTGGAGTGGAAGAGTTCAGTCTGTATTCAGTAAGAAACTGAAGATTCAGTCCCTTCCAGAATGCCAAAAATAAGAAAGAAAAAAAGAAATGAAAATCTACTGTCATGTGGTTACATTAAGTACAAGTCAGTTTTCATTTGTGTTATTCTCCGTCAGGGGGCTACAGAACATTACTGGTGTTGAAAGACAAGATGTGACCAGCGTTAGAATGAGCCATTGTGTCTTTTCACATATACCTCCAGTCTTGCAGAAACTTGGTGCAGAAAACTCCTCATACAGTGTTTTCACAACCTGAATCCATTCTGTTTCACTTCAGTCAGTTCAAACAGTGAACTGGATTATCACCATTGTTGTTCAAAGTATTTCTTTCAGTTTATGAATTGAATTTCATTTCAGGTCCTGAATCAGCAGACTTGAAAAGGAAGCAACTCCCAACTTTGATGTGTTTCGTACAGATAAAAACATCACAGTTATGCAGTGAAATTCTGATAGTCTTCCCCGTTCAGCAGTCCAACAGGCTTTAACTGTGTTAATACATTTTCTATCCAGATCTCATTTTAATATACTCTGTATGTGTTTAAGTTTCTCAGGAAACTTACTAGCTTAACGGCTTTAGGCAATAAGACACACTCTCATAAGCTTCCAGGCTTTTACTTTTCTACTGGTCACTTTAGTTCTCTGTTACCGTAATGACATGGGGGTCAAAATAAGTGATCTGCTCAGGGCATATTGGACTGTTTTGTTTTTTTCAGTGGTTTGTTTTTTGGCTATTTTAATATTTATTTCAAGAGCTTCTGATAAAAGGGTCAGGCTGAAATTGGAACGAGTCAGTTTTACCTTGATGGCTTTGAGTTCTACAAAAAAAAAGTTCCAAAAAAATGGGTTTGCAGTGAAGTGGAGACTTGGATGGAATCTCTCTCTCGCCTGCTTTTCTGTGTCTGCCACCTGCCAAAATGTATTGCACTAATTTCATCTCAGCCTAAGCTTGTCAAGCAGCTTTTGAGACTTATCTTATGAACAATGTGTGGCTAAAGACTCATGAAAACCTTAGTTAAGCATTATGTCTGCTTTACATGTCCTCAGTGACAAACCCCTCATTTACTATGGTGCTAGTTGTTTGACCAGAACTCCAGCCAAAGTGTATATTTGTTATACTGTGTGTGGAAATATTTGGGGGGGAGGGGGGGCGCGTAAGGGTGCGTTTGTTTTTGACTTTGGTTTCTGTCACAGAAACGGTGCATATGAGCATTAACCATGCCCTGCGTAGCCATCACACAACACTAGACTGTTCCATGTTTTACACTGTCAGTTTGTTCATGTGCTTGATTTGAACAGTCATTTGCTGGCCTGCGGGCAGGGTTTGGATCGCGCAGTTCTTTAATTTGTACAGTATTTATTCAACTTTTTTTTATGCGTTCTCCATTTATGCGAACTCTTGTGGGTCCTAGTGTGTGCTTTCCCGCTATTTCAAGTTCAAGTTCTCTTTTTTTTAATTAATGTTTAAGGTTTTCTAATTTCATATGAAATGTGTTTTGCAAGGCTGTAACTCATTGCAATGTATCTTTATATTTTGAATTTCAGTTGTACAATGTGGCCTGTAAATATTAAACAGATTTATGAATGAACATTCTCGCATTTTTTCTTTTAATTCTGATATTTTTCACAATTTTTCACAACTGTTCACTCACACACCAGTCAAAAAAAATCTAGTCCTCATAAAACTCATTTTTTATTCCTTTGTAACTTTGGACAGGTCTATGTAATCTATAGGTCTGTTTCAGCAGTATTTTCTCAAAAAGAAAGATGATGAAACAATCAGATTTTTCCACCTGTATTGAAGTTTCTTGATTATGGCCATAGAAAAGGCCAAAGTTTGTCAGAGCACCAAGCCCAATACTCATCCTCTCATTACACATTGTTATGGAAAAACTTTTATAAAGGCAGCTGATAATCACACCGACTATGTAAATGAGTGTTGACAGCCAAGGCTGAGTTAGACTGTTTCTGTCAATTGGAATGTATATGGTACCTAAGGACAGAGCAGCTTTTCCATATTTTGGTGGTGCACTCAATAATTCTCAGCTGGCTGACCACAGCATTCTTTAATATTTAAATGCCAAGTGTAGGGGTCTGGAGCCACTGGATATTGCGTAAGTGCAAATTTTGAGTGTCTTCCAAAGTTTCTTAATGAAGTGTGATAAATATAGTAATATTGTAAATATTACAAAGCAATATAATTTTGAATTTTAATGAGTCGGTTTTACCTAATACCGAAAGGGTACACATCATTGTTCACCATTAGGTGCACAGTGTAGCTACAACTGTGGTGCCGTGCCTGATTAATAGTGTCTCTACTGAATTCTCCACCCCCTGTGAGTCTTGCGCGCCACGAGCGCTTCATTCGACATGCTGCGGTGTCGCGAGTTCGGGCTCGAGCTTAAGAGGACTGCACTGGGTGCGCGCGCGACATGACAGTCGCCATTTTATTTTGAAGAATCAAACTGAATAGGGAGGAAGCGACCTTTTATCTGTCAAGATTGAACGAAGAAAACCAAGAAAATGATCACCACCAAATAAGTTTTAGGAATCGAGGTAACTGGTTTAGACATCACATTTCCTTTTGGTTTCAGTTGTGAATTGTTATACGTTAGAGATAAGGATATGTTCTCCCATGGCACTGGTCTGATAATCTACTGTTAGCCAGTTAGCAGTCAGATTAGCTCGATTGCTAGAATAACTACCGTTTTGCTAGCCATCCGGACTAGCCGTGTATGGGAACCCTACTCTCAGACACATCACCCATCTCTGTCTCGGTGTGTTTGGTTTTGTTATCCTTTGAGATAACATTTAAATCATACTTCGGTTAGATAATAGCTTTGCATTCTCGCTCTCATCAGCGTTAAATGCACTCAACAGTAGTTAGCTAACGGTAGTTTTGTTTTCAGCCATCACGTCGTCTGCCCATCGATCCAACGAGGCCCAAGTACCCACCAACGCAGAGAGATGAATAAGGCTAGTTGTCTGCTCGCTGTAGCAATGAAACCTGTTTATATTTTAGTCATGTCTTTAACACTGATTTTGTAACGTTTAACCCGATGCTCAATAACGCAAATGGCTTTGGATATGCTGTATCCTTGCCTTCGAGAGCGTCTGAAGAACCTAACTGCGGTTAGACTAATTTGAACGCCGCGGAACAGGCACATTATTTGCCATCGGACGTTCAGATGAAGTGTAGCTAGCTACTGAACTACTGCTAGCAGACTTCAACCTGAAGCTAGCTATCGTGGTAAGATAATATTAGCTGGCGCTGTTGATAATTTAGCGAAACGATATCACAAGTCGTTTAAATACAAACAGGCAGGTGAATGTGGAGTTATTTTTTGGATTATGAGATATTGTAGTAGATCTTTGCAAAACTTATTCAGCCAGTTGCTTGAGCGAAATTTCCACAGACAAACGCTGTTGTACAGCGTAGTTAGCTTGCGTAGCTCATATCTAAGCTAAGTCAGCTACATTTCGCTAGCTTTACTATAAGCTGTCAGGTAGACTGCTTGCTACGCGTTTTAGGGATCTTACAAGAAGTCGAAAAATATGAAGTACTCTCCCACCTACATACGGCACATTTGATCCTCACAAGACAGCTGTTTAAACGTATTTGAATAGATGAGTTCACGGTAGACTACAAATTTCAAAGTTACTGTTAGCCAACTTGTGTGGGACTTGTGTGAGAAAATGTCCAGCTGATTGAACAAAGTTTGCAAATGCATCACGCAGCAAAGTAAAATAAAATGGAACAGCCGTGTAATTTGTCCGTTCGTGTTGCTTTATTAAGGTTGGATAGATGAAAAAACGCGGATCAATTTTTGGCCTGTTCTGGTCGTTATATGCTAACTAGCTAGTTATAGTAGCACACATTTGAACGCCTTTGTAACCAGTTTACTGAATAAGATAGCTTTCAAGATTGCGGGAGGCAAATTTTGCTGTTAACCGCGATTTATTTGCTAAATTAAATGGTAAACTCTTAATGTTGAAACTTTGCAGGATTACGTGAACAATGGCTCGCTTGCGACTAATGTAGACAATCCCAACTGCGAGCCTTTATGGTCATGTCAGGGAGTAGTTTGTAAATATATTCGAGCTGTAACATGTGGTGATTACCTGTATTCGGATGCTGCACACCACCTCTTTAATGCAACCTACTGTATCTAGGCAGCGATAAAATACGAGTGTTCTGTTTACCCCACTAACCGTTCTCGCATAGAATAATTCAACGGTTATTTGAAATTCACGTCGCTTATTAACTGCTCGGTGGCGGATATCGATAAGCGGTATCGGCGTAGATAAGAGTGGTTACTATAGGAATTGTGTTAATCATATACCGAGCCCTAATTTGACAAAACTCTACAACATGCACTCACATGCTTATAGTCGCGCATGTTTTTGCATGTTAGTTCGCTGGAGCCCCCTTTTCCACGGCAGTGTAGTTCTCCAACGGTATTGAGGCTTTGAGGCCTAGCTAGTAAATATGGCTTCCATATATTCAACACACCAGTAAGTTTTCTCTTAACAGTTGTTGCCTCAAGTTCCTTAGCCATAAATACACCCCTGTAGTGATGCAACCTGGATACATTTAGAAACATTTTTCAGCCATGACTTACTGTTTTAGCACAATTTTATACATACGTATTACAGACTAATATTTTGTTATACATTTTTACTCTTTGGTATGTGCTTAATGTGAATTTGCTTACTAATGTAATACTTGTGTTTAATTTGTGTAGATGCCATACTTCAAGTTGCCCTGAGGGATCTTCTGTAGAATCAAGATTTACTGAGAGAAGCCGCCTTTTGGAAAGCAGACATTTTTCACACCTTTTGGGGGGGGGGAAGCAGAAGTAACCTATCACTGAAGTGACTAAAGGGGAATAATGGTGATTTTGCGCCGGGCTCGGCCGCCTGCTTCCGCCCCAACCAGCAATGAATCTTGACTCGCTCTCGCTGGCTTTGTCTCAAATCAGCTACCTGGTGGACAATTTAACTAAGAAAAACTACAGAGCCAGCCAGCAGGAAATACAGCATGTAAGTCTTGGACCCTCCCACGCTTTCTATAGTTTCGCCTCCCTGTATGTTCTAATTCCCTAGTGCATTAACAATAAGTCTTTATAGATTGTGGCATGTTCCGTTTGGTTCTCCTTATTGGGTGAAGTGTTACACAGGCTGTTGTGTTCTTCAGTCGGTTGATGTGACATTTTTCTCTCTCAGATTGTAAATCGTCACGGCCCTGAAGCAGACAGGCATCTACTACGCTGTCTCTTTTCCCATGTGGATTTCAGTGGCGATGGTAAAAGCAGTGGTAAAGACTTCCACCAGGTAATTTTATACTCAGATGTAAACTGCACTGATCTTCCTGTGTGGAAAGAGCAAGCTTACAGTATTCTGGAATTCCTTTTTTCTCTTTAAGTGGGGGGGGGGAAAGGTGTGATATTTAGCCTACTTCTGTGTACAGTGGAGCATTCTGACTTCCTGTCTGCCCATACTACAGATGTTCTGTTGGAATTCTCATTTTGTGCTCAGCAAAACACAGTCATGACATGATCGTGAAAAATGTAAAAGATGCTCTTGAATTTTGTCATATGTTATGTGGACCAGTATAAACTGTGGGAATCTTCAGAGGGGGATCTTGAGAATTTTTTAGAGAAATGATCCGAAGCATGTAGGAAGGGCCTTGTCTCCTCCTCCTCAGTAAGGGAAATTAATTTTTGCTTAAATAGAGGTCATTTGTATAGGAAATCCAGGACATCACTTTGTGTTCCTCTTTTCAAACAGAATGAAACCTCAGCCATCTTAACTCTGAGTTGAGATGGTTAAAGACAAAACAGCACAGGATTGAATAGAAAGCACCATCTATTTCTTTGGGTGAAAGGGTTTTGTCTTTTGCTGACTAACATTTGTTCCACATTCTTTCCCTGTTTGTCTGTCTTCCCAAGACACAGTTTCTGATTCAGGAGTGTGTCTCTCTTATCACAAAGCCAAATTTTATTTCAACTCTGTGCTACGCCATTGACAATCCTCTGCACTATCAAAAGGTATGTTATTTCATGACACACACTTCAATTTTATCTGTGTTATTCCCCACATGCCCTGGTTTTGGTGAATTCAAGTTTGTGTCTGTCTGTTTCTCAGTGCTGTCTTTACTGACAAGATCATCCAAGATTTTTCTTTCTTTCTTTTTTTAAATTTAATATGACTTCACATGGTTCCTGATGTTTGTCTGTTTTGATTTCTCAAGAGTTTGAAGCCTTCTCCCCATTTGTTTACTCAGCTGAGTAAAGTCCTCAAGCTAAGCAAGGTTCAGGAGGTAAGCAGGTCCTCATTCTCTCATAAACTCATGTAAATATGCCTCACAGTCAACATCTTTCCCCCCTGAGCTGTCATTTGAAGATTTCGTACACTTGTGTGCCCAGGCTTCAACTAGTATTCTCTATCTCTCTCTGTAAGCAGGTGATTTTTGGCCTTGCTCTACTGAACTCGTCTAACACAGACCTCCGTGGATTTGGTAAGTGGGCGTGTTTGTCTGTGTACAATCTCCTTCATCCATCGGTACTTGGAACGAAGCTCTACTAAGCATTACATTGAAGGCTATAATATGAAACAGTTTCCAAGGTGGATAAATGATTAAACATATTTTTGTTTTTTTGTTTGTTTTTTGCCCCTGACTGGTATTTGTCTTTTAGCTGCACAATTTGTGAAGCAGAAGCTCCCAGACCTCCTTCGCTCATACGTGGACGCCGACCTCGGGGGGAACCAGGAAGGTGGCTTCCAGGACATTGCCATAGAGGTTCTGCACCTGCTGCTCTCCCATCTTCTGTTTGGACAGAAAGGCTCCAGCGGGGTCGGACAAGAGCAGATCGACGCGTTCCTCAAAACACTGTGCAGAGGTGAGCAGCCGCCGCCAGTCCCAGCTGCCCTTACGCCTGTCAGGAAAGATACGGTTTTCTGTCCACAAAAGGTCAAAGGGTGCAGCCACTTGGATGGGAGGGAAAGGAGTTGAGTGCTTTGAAAACTGCATTGGATCTAGGGGTGTAACTGGCCGTAGCGGCAAACTGGCCATAATTTCCTAAACACATAAGGAATGCACATAAATCCACATACCTTTCTTTCTTAAAAAAAAAAAAACCTACCCATGTCTAGGTAATATATAAAAAAAAGTCATTTAATATTGTTGCAACTACCAAACAAAACTTAGGGCTTCTGAAGGTTATCAAATAAACAAATAAATAGTATAACAAGCTCTGGCTTTCCAGTCACTCGGATCACAATACACACAATGAATCGAACGTCCTGTACTGAACAGTATGGTCCAAATAAGCGTAATAATAATATTTACAATATTTGTAATAGAATAATAATCTATCACAAAACATATAACTTGCCCTAACTTTAGATAGAATAATAATTTCGTGATTTACATGGGTTATAGCTTTAATTGTGAATTGAAAAATGAGTTTTGTTACATTAGTAACGTAATCAGAACTCAACAGGCTGCACCTGCAGCGGTGACAGCAAGTTGGGGGGCGGAGATTCCATCTGTTGCGACACGAGACCGTGGATTTCGGTCTGTTGATTTCGCGGTTTTGGCTTCGGGTTCAGAACCGTTACACGGATAATTGGATCAATCAGATTCAGTCATTAGATTGTAAGAAAAGTTTCAAAACAGAAGTTTTGAGCAAGAGTACTTTTAGGGACGAAAAAGTATTTTTTTATACATTAAAAAAAGTATTAATATTAAAAGTATGAGGAATGTCTATGGAGATATCTAACATTGTGATTTACAGTTTGAGTGAAGGTGAAATCGATTTTTCTGTTGTACTGAAAACACTGTGGTAGGTTAAATGTAAACAGATTGTTTTGGTCAGACGTATAGTAATGCAGGGGTGGGGTATGACTGTGTCATCCAGATTTCCCGCAAGAACGCTGCCCCGTGGTGCTCGCACCACTGCTGTACCCTGAGAAACGGGACATTCTCATGGCAAGGATTCTGCCCGACTCTGGAGAATTAACCAAGACCATGATGGAGAGTTCCCTTGCAGACTTCATTCAGGAAGTGGGCTATGGCTTTTGTGCAAGGTAAAAAAAAAAGTCAAAAACATTGGTGTTTGGTTCAGTCTTAATGATGTACCACGTGAATTGATCTTTATTTTGTTTCTGTCTCTCTCTCTCTGTCTCCCCCTTCCCTCCCCCTCCCCTGTGTTTGTGTCTGTCTATCTGCGTGCGCCCGCGTGTGTGCAGTCTTGAAGAGTGCAGGAACATTATCCTGCAGTATGGAGTGCGGGAGGTGACGGCCAGTCAGGTGGCCAGGGTGCTGAGCATGATGGCCCGCACTCACTCTGGCCTGACTGATGGAATCCCATTACAGGTACAGCCTGTCTCTGCTGTGTCTACTCATAGCTTGCATGGTTTATGTATATGACAGTTTAGGAGAGGTTGCTTGCATCTAGGAGTCGAGGTGCTGACTCGTTTGTGTGTGTGCTTGTAGTCCATATCTGCGCCGGGCAGTGGGATCTGGAGTGATGGGAAAGATAAGAGTGATGGCTCTCAGGCCAACACTTGGAATGTAGACGTCCTGATTGACGTGGTCAAAGAAGTCGTGAGTATCTTTTTTTTTTTTTTTTCACAAACTATTTAAAGTTTAGGGTTTTTTTAGGGGTGCAGATTAGATATGAACTTTTTTTTAACATTACAATTATGTGTCGAGAGCAGAAACCTGGATAGGTCATTTTCAGCCTTATCAAAAAAAATATAAGTAACTACAGAGCATTTGTTAGTTGCCCATATCAGACACAGATTTAAGAAAGTGGAAATGGGAACCTGGGAAGTTATGAGAAAAGAGCTCAATTCTTAGTGTGGATTCATTGAATGGAAACCCAGCAACTTATTCCTAAAACCATATTAACTGATAAAGTTAACAACACGAGCACACTTTTCCCCCCTCCATTCTCAGAACCCCAATCTGAATTTCAAAGAGGTGACCTATGAACTTGACCACGCTGGCTTTCTGATTCGAGATGCCAAGGGTCTGCAGATTGTAGTGCATGGAATTCAAAGAGGCCTTGGACTGGAGATCTTTCCTGTAGACCTCATCTACAGGCCCTGGAAGCATGCCGAGGGACAGGTAAAACATCACGCCATGTCATAGTGTGTGGACATGTTCAGCACTCAAAACACCCGTAGAGAGAGATCAGACGCAACGGCCCCTCTGTGGAGACATGTTTGGGCGGCCAGATCATTAAAGCATTAAATCATTCACTTAAAACTCGTTCTCCAAACTGACTGTGCCATTTTCTTCCCGTGTAGCTGTCATTCATTCAGCACTCCTTAGTGAACCCAGATGTGTTCTGCTTTGCTGACTACCCCTGTCATAGTGTTGCCATCGACATCTTGAAAGCTCCTCCTGAAGATGACAACAGGGAGATAGCCACTTGGTGTGTACCAACCTCATGAATGCAGATCCTTCTCTCTGCCTCTCGTCTGTGCAATCTCACATCAGACAGTCTTTAGGGAAATTAACAATCATTGCCTAAAACATCCCGTTTCAAGGTGTGATGCAGCAAATCGCTCAGCTTGTAAAAATGTAGGGAAGTGTTTCCACTCAAGGGAAAATTGATTCAGAATACCATGATAAATAGAGATGTTTGACGTCTTGTTGAACAAAGTTTACCCAGGTCAAGTAGGTGTTTGAAGTGCTTGAATGGCTGGGCTTTTTCCCAGCTCTCCTCAGTGCTTCCATTTCCCTGTGACCCTGCTCTCTTCATTTATCAGCCAATGGATATTTTAATGCCAAACTCTAAGATGTCTGTGTGAGGGTTGTTTGATTTTTCTCCAGTACATTCAGACCTCTTTGAACTTTAGTAACTGCAGTTGAAAATGTCATTTGAGAATTTTGGGTAGATTCATTTTAAAGTCATTTCAAAGTGTCACATATTGACACAGGACTGGCTTTGTGTAAAATGAATGCCATCAGATTTAACTGTTCCATAAAGGAAAGTGGTGAGATTGCTGAGTGGTGGTGTTGTGGTTTCGTCTTGCAGGAAGAGTCTGGATCTGGTGGAGAGTTTGCTGCGTCTGTCTGAGGTGGGCCAATACGACCAGGTCAAGCAGCTGTTCAGCTTTCCCATCAAGCACTGCCCAGACATGCTGGTCCTGGCCCTTCTGCAGATCAGCACCTCCTGGCACACGCTGCGCCACGAGCTCATCTCCACCCTCATGCCCATCTTCCTGGGCAACCACCCCAATTCAGCCATCATCCTGCACTATGCCTGGCACGGTCAGGTAACAGCCCACACTGCTCAGTCTCCCTCACCCCCGCTACCAAATAGGCAGTGTCCTTTCAGTGAAGACTGGTTATAAGTTAAAAATGGATTTGGGGTTATAGAATAGAATATGCGCCAGTGACAAAAGTTGTATTTGTGCAATTTTGCTGAGAAAGTTCTGTTCTGACCAGGGCCGAACAGTACGTGTGTGTGTTGAGCCGTTTAGTGTGCATTTGGGTAATGGAGTGTAGAAAACTATGAATACTGGTGTTCTTTCGGTGCCCAGGTACCTTAAAAACACGTACACTTCTGTTGTTTACAGGTGTGAGTGGCTTGTGTGCCAAACAGTGTTTTTCAGATTTCTAAGCCCCTAGAGATCATTGCCCTTCAAAGTGTAGGCAGGCATTGTGTGTCAGCCCATGAGTTTACATCAGGCATAATCTCTGTGCTGGACACAGCTCGTACACAGCCATGGGTTTGTAGTGTGCCGCTCCCACTGCACCTTCCCTGATTTTTCATCTTTGTGCCTGACCGTTTTCCCAGGGCCAGTCCCCCTCTATCCGTCAGCTCATTATGCACTCGATGGCCGAGTGGTACATGAGAGGGGAGCAGTATGACCAGGCCAAACTCTCCCGCATCTTGGACGTGGCTCAGGACTTGAAGGTAGAAAAGCACTGCATTTCTCAATGTGTGGTGGTATTCTTCTTTTTTTTTCTTCCCCCACAATATTGACACTTTCTGTCATTTGAAATGAGATGAAATGCTGAAAGATGTGTCGTTTCTTTTGATGAACCACGTTTGGGTGCTTTCTGTCTTCCAGTCTCTATCGATGCTGCTAAATGGTACTCCATTTGCCTTTGTGATTGACCTCGCTGCACTTGCCTCTCGCCGTGAATACCTCAAACTTGACAAATGGCTGACCGACAAAATCAGAGAGCATGGGGTAAGAGAACGGTTGTATGATTACTGTTCGTTTGGTTAATGATGGTTTCCTCTTTTGACAGCTGTCTGATGTGCTTGCTCACTCTTTCTCTCTCTCTCTCTTGTTCTGTGTGTGTGTGTGTGTGTGTGTGTGTGTGTGTGTGTGTGTGTGTGTGTGTCAGGAGCCCTTCATCCAGGCGTGTGTGACATTCCTGAAGAGACGCTGCCCCACTATCATGGGTGGGCTGGCACCAGAGAAGGATCAGCCGAAAAGCGCTCAGCTCCCTCCTGAGACACTAGCCACCATGCTGGCCTGCCTGCAGTCCTGCGCTGGGTCAGTCCTCTTTCTCCCCTCAGAGAAGAAATTGAACATTTTTTCATGGAGACTGGTTTTTCAGTTGTTCTATGGCCACTTAACTGCCATTACATTCACAGTAGACAGCAGTGCACAACACATGCCCAACTCAAGAACGACTCAAATCTTAGAATTGAGGATTGAAATGGTCTCATGTGGTCTGATACAGACTTCATTATTATATATACAGTGTGATTTGGAAGAGCTTTTCGCTGGTAATGATCTTTGCTTTGGTTTGGACATTTCCTTGTGTGTACAGGTGCTGTATAGATTTATCAGTAGAGTTGTGATATTGATGTATAATTTTTTTTTTTTCTTCAAACAGGAGTGTGTCTCAGGAGCTATCAGAGACGATCTTGACCATGGTGGCCAACTGTAGTAATGTGATGAATAAAGCTCGCCAGCCTCCACCAGGGGTCATGCCAAAGGGACGTGCCCCGAGCACCAGCAGCCTGGATGCCATCTCGCCAGTGCAGGTACACATCCAGCATCACCACACACCGTGCCACTCTGGTGTGTTTGTACAAATGCTAGTCCCAGAGAACACAAACCCTCTTGCTTCAGTTCCTATATCAACTGGGGTTTCTGATCACCTACTCTGATCAGTAGTTTAAATTTTTTATCCCTCATCTTAGACATGTACCCACTGGTCTTTGTGGAAACCGTTTTTAATGTAAAGTACATTTTGACTGCCCTGAAGTCATTCAACTTTAATTTTTCCTTTTCACTCCGCTCATAAGTTTTGACGTTGAATCAAAAGTGATACATTTAGAAACATCCAGGAATGCAGTTAAATATGAATCCTGCTTGCATCAGGTCATTAAACAAACTCTTATCCTCTTCCTCGTGTGTGTTGTTTTTTTGTTTTTTTTTTCTTTTGGTCATCAGATTGACCCTCTGTCAGCGATGGGTTCTCTGAGTCTGAGTGGCTCGGCCACGTCTCACACCCCGAGCATGCAAGGGTTCCCCACGCCGCTAGGCTCCGCCTTCAGCAACCCACAATCCCCAGCCAAGGCCTTCCCCCCTCTGACTAACCCCAACCCCAGCACCGCTTTTGGGGGAATTGGGAGCCTCACCTCACAGCTTCCAGGTAACCAAGGAGACCGTGAGAGCGAATCAGTATCATCCCTGTTTTAAGCATTTAAACCTGAACGTGTTCAGCACACCTGTAGTCATCATTTGAACCTGGCCATGTCTAACTGCATTAGTCACGTGACCTTTTTTTGTCACAGGTCCTCTGGGTTCAGGCAGCTTAACTGGGATCGGGACTGGCCTGGGAATGCCAGCTGTCAGCAGCGATCCGTTCGGCACCAGGAAGATGAGCACTCCGGGCCTGAACCCGCCCACCTTCCAGCAGAGTAAGATGAAGGCCTGTAAGTGGTAGTGGTGTGACTGAGAGAGTGCCTGGTGCCTCAGCTGTATTTCCTCCCCCACACTCTCTTTTTTTTAATATATGAGATTTAAAACACCCTCAAAACGAGAATGCAAGTAACAGACGAGGTGTGACTATAAACCACACCTATTTTAATGCTTTTGTATATCCTAGTACCGTGCACACAATCAAAAGATGACCCACTCTCCCCCCAAAAAAGAAAAAAAAACACTGAATGTGAATCTAAAGAGGAAATACAGGTCAGTCTACATTACTATGAAATTTCTATGGCAACCAACTTGGATCTGCATTGGCACCTCATTATCACCGTGTGTTTGTTTTTGTTGTTTTTTTTACCACGGATGATGGCCAATATGAAGAGGTCAAAACAAGCTGTTTGCCTAGAATGTTATCTGTCATGTTTGTATGCAGTGCTCTGTGTGGGTTTGTTTCCTTTTTGTTTGCAGTTGTTTTTGTGGTCTGACATGAGTTGGAACAGCTTATGTCATTTAATGGCTGTTTACTTCTACCGTGTTTGTCGGTGACATCTGTGGTTTGAGAGAGTTTGTTTGTGCCATGTCTTTCCTGTAGCTGACCTTTCTCAGGTGTGGCCCGAGGCTAACCAGCACTTTAGTAAGGAGATTGACGATGAGGCCAACAGCTACTTCCAGCGCATCTACAACCATCCCCCACACCCTACCATGTCTGTGGATGAGGTAGGTCAAACCCAGGGCTCTCACCCTTCTGTTCATATCAACTGGTACCTACAACATCAGTGATCACTTATTACACCCCGTTCCACATCCACAGTGTCTGTGGATGAGGATTTTTATTTGGGAACACACTAAAGGCTATTGACTTAGACACATTAGAACAAGAGTATGTTTTGCATTGGACCATTTGAAAATCATGATCAGACAACGTAGTCATTGAGAGCAGGGGCCAGTGTCTTTTCACTTGTCTCCAGGTCCAGTCCTCTGCTCTGACGCTCGCTTTGTTTCTTTGCCTTGTCCTTCCACGTAGGTGCTGGAGATGTTGCAGAGGTTTAAAGACTCCACCATCAAGCGGGAGCGGGAGGTTTTTAACTGCATGCTGAGGAACCTGTTTGAGGAGTACCGCTTCTTCCCTCAGTACCCCGACAAAGAGCTGCACATCACTGCTTGCCTGTTTGGGGGCATCATCGAGAAAGGCCTGGTCACGTACATGGCCCTGGGCTTGGCTCTCAGATACGTCCTGGAGGCCTTACGCAAGCCGTTTGGATCCAAAATGTATTACTTTGGCATCGCTGCACTAGATAGATTTAAGAATAGGTAAGCAGCTCAGCTCTGTCTCTCGTGTCTTGTATTTGACTTTGAATCGAACTAACTCATCACCTGAACAGCAAGGAATTCCAGTGCTTTTGCATTGGGTTTATGAGATGTGTATCTGAATTCTGTCTAAAGGCTCACATAAAATGTCAGAGTTTTGTTTGTTTTTGTTGTTTTCAGTGCTTTATTTGTTTGTATAACTCAACTCATTATAATTCCCTGTGTTTTATAACTCAAATATTCTAGCAGATCTTTTTGCTTGTAAGGCTGATCTGAACAACGTTCCCATGTATTCACATGCTCTGAAATTGTGTGAAGTTTCATTGTGACTTCCTCTGTGTAGACTTAAGGACTATCCACAATATTGTCAGCACTTGGCTTCCATAGCCCATTTTCTGCAGTTCCCCCACCATTTGCAAGAGGTAAACAGGTTTCTTGTATTTATCCCAAATCACACTCACTCATTACCTGTTACGACACATTTCTCTACTGCTACATCAGATTTGTGAGAAGTATATCAAGATTCTGTCCTTTAACAACTAGTGCTCTGCCAGTGAGTTTTAGGGGCTTTACCAGTCAGGCAGTGGAAAGACAGAGCCGCCTGATGAATAAGGCTTACTTTGTGTGTATGTTATCCTCTGTAAGAAATACATCTGAGATCTAACCAGAAACAACTAGTGCTGCCATTAAGTGTTTTAGGGGCTTTTGTAGTCAGGCAGGGGAGTGACCTCATTTGCAGATGAATAAGTCTGGCGTTGTGTGTGTGTCTCTTATCCTGTGTGTGCAGTATATCGAGTACGGCCAGCAGTCGCGGGACCCTCCGGTGAAGATGCAGGGATCCATCACCACCCCGGGCAGCCTGGCTCTGGCCCAAGCTCAAGCTCAGTCCCAGCCTCAGAAAGCCCCTCAGCCTGGGCAGGCCAGCACTCTAGTAACCACGGCTACCACCACCACTACTGTTGCCAAAACGACCACCATCACCAGACCTACAGCGGTGGGCTTCAAGAAGGACGTGCCGGTGAGTGGAGAACCCTCATTCTGAACGTGTCGACTGTTTGGTTATATGAAATATTTAGATCCGTCAGTGTTGTTAGTTAAATAGAAATGTTGTTCTTTTTAAGACTCGACAGATTTCTTTTTTTCCCCATCCTTAGCCTTCTATCAACACAACAAACATTGATACTCTGTTGGTGGCAACGGATCAGACCGAAAGGATTGTGGAGCCGCCAGAAAATGTGCAAGAGAAGATCGCCTTCATCTTCAACAACCTCTCACAGTCCAACATGTCCCAAAAGGTGCAAATTCATACTGTAGATTAAATGTGTTGTGACATTAAGCACTAGTTCTTTAACACTGGTATATTCATTTGAATAGGCTATTGATTTACCTGAAACACTGGTGCATAGGGCATAGTAAAGTGGCTGTTGTCATTGAATTTGACCCTGTTGTCCTATCCAGGTGGAGGAGCTGAAGGAGACTGTGAAAGAGGAGTTTATGCCTTGGGTGTCTCAGTACCTGGTCATGAAACGTGTCAGCATCGAGCCCAACTTCCACAGCCTCTACTCCAACTTCCTGGACACGCTGAAAAACCCTGAATTTGTTAAAATGGTCCTTAATGAAACCTACAGAAACATCAAGGTGAGCAGAGATTTTCGTATCAGTGTAAACTCAACTTAATGTTTGCTCTTCTATCATCCTGACAAAGGAACAGGCACTGGAGGATTGTTGTTGTGTTTGCTGTTTCTGTAATTTCTTTTGGTCCATCCTCAGGTCCTTTTGACCTCTGACAAGGCAGCTGCTAACTTCTCTGATCGTTCTCTGCTGAAGAACCTGGGCCACTGGTTAGGAATGATCACCCTGGCCAAAAACAAACCCATCCTCTACACAGTGAGTCTTTCAAAGCAGCTCTCTTATCTTTCTAAACAGAATTTGACTCACTGAGGTGGCTTTAATGCCTGGTGACCCATTTTACGGTGTGGTGGTGTAAGTGGTTTCCATGCACTTGGTTGTGATGGTTTGTGCACTGTGCTGTTGTGCAGGACCTGGAGGTGAAGTCCCTGCTGCTGGAGGCCTATGTGAAAGGCCAGCAGGAGCTGCTGTACGTGGTCCCCTTTGTGGCCAAAGTTCTGGAGTCCAGCTTGCGAAGCATGGTAAACATTTACTGAAGTAAAAAAAAAAAAAAAAATCCATGTTAGTCATATGTACTTGCAGATTTTTGAATGAGCTGTTTTTGGTCATATGATTGTGTACTATGTGCTTTTAATGTCAGTGTGTTTAATCAACACTGCTGTGCTGTCTTGCAGGTGTTTAGGCCCCAGAACCCTTGGACAATGGCCATTATGAATGTACTGGCTGAATTGCACCAGGAGCACGATTTAAAGGTTAGCCAGTCCTCCAGCATTCTTTGTTTTTTCCTTTTTGTTTTTGCTTTGTTTTTTTCATGGTGTAACCAGATGGCACCATATCCTATCAGGATCATTCCCTGTCCGATCAGTTTAGAAGTTTTTATTTTGGTCTAGAAAAGCTTAACCGCTGCTGTTTCTCCTCACAGCTGAACCTGAAGTTTGAGATTGAGGTGCTTTGTAAGAACCTGTCTCTGGATATAAATGACCTGAAACCTGGAAACCTGCTGAAAGACAAAGAGAAGCTGAAGAACCTGGAGGAGCAGCTGTCTGCACCAAAGAAAGAGGCCAAGCCCACCGAGGAGATGCTGCCCAATGTCCCTCCAGGTAAAAAAACAAAACAACAAAAAACTACACACACACACACACACGGCCCCTCTCACACACGTACTTAACGCTGCATACGGCCGTCAAAGGGTCAACAGATCATGCTATGAGACTTGATGCGGCTTAATTTAATTTCACCCTTTTATCATACTCACCGTGTTTCATTTTTCTCTTTTTATCCTTTGCTTTAAATCTGTCAAATTTAGCTCATGGCTTTGTTGTTGTTTGTTATGTTTGAAAGCACGGTATTATTTGCTTCTGATTTTTTTTTGTGTGCCATTCATGTATGACATTGAAAACTCACTCTTTGATTTACTGCTCAATTGTTAAGTGCTGCAGTTTTCTGTTGTTGTTTATGCTGTGTTCAGATTGTAACCTGTATAGTGTTTGTGACCAACAGGGGAATTTGTTTCGTTTGCAGCTCCTCCCTCAGCACCAGCAACCACCACCACCTGCACAGCCACTGGGCCACCCACCCCCCAGTTCAGTTACCATGACATCAACGTCTACTCACTGGGGGGCCTGGCCCCGCACATTAACATCAATATGAATGTGAGTTACACACACACAAACACAGGTCTCTGCCATCAATCAGAATTATTCATTTGAGAATGATTCAGTTCAGTTTTAGCAAGTGTGACTGCTGTTTTATCTGCCTTTGTTTATCAGTCAAACTTATGGGCACAGATTGACATGGTTCTGTAAGTCGTTTTCATGACTATACAGAAGATCCATAATGAAATATGAATTACCCTGATCAATATCGACATCCTGTCTGTCTCAGTAGACATCAACTTCTGTTGCCTGCACACACAAACACGGTGTTTATTTTGACATATTCAGATCTGAAAGCTTAAAGCTTGGACACTAAATGACTAATGTCTTGAACCTTTCTTCTGTCTCTCCCTGTCTCTCTCTCTCTCTCTCTCTCTCTGTGTGTAGATCCCTCTGCTGCAGGCACATCCTCAGCTGAAGCAGTGTGTGAGACAGGCCATCGAGCGTGCCGTGCAGGAGCTCGTCCACCCCGTGGTGGACCGTTCCATCAAGATCGCCATGACGACCTGCGAGCAGATCGTGAGGAAGGACTTTGCGCTGGACTCCGAGGAGTCACGCATGCGTGTGGCGGCCCACCACATGATGCGGAACCTGACGGCAGGCATGGCCATGATCACCTGCCGGGAACCGCTACTCATGAGCATCTCCACCAACCTGAAGAACAGCTTCGCCGCCGCTCTCCGGGTAAAAACGCGCTTTTTTTTCCCCCCGTTTGGTTTTTGTACATCTCATCACTCTCATATGAGACACACTATGACCTGGCAACCTGACTGCACTGCCCCGTGTGTGTTTGTGGCCTAGGCTCCCACGCCCCAGCAGAGAGAGATGATGGAGGAGGCAGCTGCACGCATCGCTCAGGACAACTGTGAGCTGGCCTGCTGTTTCATTCAGAAGACTGCTGTGGAGAAGGCTGGACCAGAGATGGACAAGAGACTGGCAACCGTGAGTGTGTTTGTTTGTCACTGCTCATTTTAGCACATGTTGATACACTGAAGGGTGTAAAGTATGTATCCATTCGTCTTTTTAAACTTTTTCGTTTTTCTTGTCATTCTTGTTGCAGGAGTTTGAGCTGAGGAAACACGCACGTCAGGAGGGCCGGCGTTACTGTGATCCTGTGGTGCTGACCTACCAGGCCGAGCGCATGCCAGAGCAGATCAGGCTGAAGGTGAGAGCAGGCTGTTTGCCAGTGTCATCCTCTGTTTACCGTTATGTCGGTGGTTTGTGGCTTTGCATCAAGACTGTCTGTAGGATGTTTTTACAGTCTGCCAGGTTTCCTGTTGAACGTGTTTTTGAATAGTGTGTTAATGTTGATGAACGTGGTCTCAGGTTGGCGGAGTAGACCCTAAACAGCTGGCTGTTTATGAGGAATTTGCCCGTAACGTTCCCGGTTTCCTGCCCAGTAACGACCTGTCTCAGCCCACTGGTTTCCTTGCCCAGCCCATGAAGGTATGTCCCTGATCCCGCCCAACTCTAAATCGGTCGTTATGTCTGAGACTGGTATCACATATTACATGATTAAAATGGTCACGTCAGTCAGATTGGAGGACTATAGGACGATGACTTGTAGCTGAGATTTGAGTTGAACTTTGTTGTTTTGTATTACAGCAGCAGGCTTGGGCCACTGATGATGTGGCTCAGATCTATGATAAATGTATAGCCGATCTGGAGCAGCACCTGCATGCCATTCCTCCCGCCCTGGCCATGAACCCTCAGACCCAGGCCCTGCGCAGCCTTCTGGAGGCCGTGGTGCTGGCCAGGAACTCCCGCGACGGCATCGCCGCTCTCGGCCTGCTGCAGAAGGTACAGCACAGCTCCTTTTTAACGCACCGCCTGCAGAATCTCCTCTTTCTCAGTTTGTGCTGCGTGTTAGATATTTGCCTGACAAAAGAAAAGTTATTGATTAACGCAGTGTTTCTCCACCCCAGACCAAAGCACAGTCCTTTCTTAATGCCTAACCCCCACATACCTACCGGAAGCAGCCAAAGGCTGATTTGGCAGTAGAGAAGTTGAAGCAGGTCTGCTAATGCTGGGCTAGAGTGACAAAAAGTGCTGTTTTGTGGGTCCTTAAGAATTAGCTCTGACAGTTTCATTAGAGGTACAACTCTGATGTATTTATCAGTACAGTATTGTAATTCGTGGGGGTTTTTTCTGTGCCCTTTCTTTTTCTTTCTCTGTTCGCTCATGCTCTCTCTCTCTCTCTCTCTCTCTCTAGGCTGTGGAGGGTCTGTTGGACGCGACCAGCGGGGCTGATCCTGATTTGCTGCTGCGTTACAGAGAGTGTCACTTACTGGTGCTCAAAGCCTTGCAGGACGGCCGAGCCTACGGCCCACAGTGGTGCAATAAACAGATCACCAGGTCAGTAGTCTCCACATCTCACACAGTACCCTGCCCTCAGGAACCCACACACTGTCAGTGAGAAATGAGTTAACAGCACCCTGTATCCTTTCACACGCGTCCTGACGTCACTGTCTCTGTGTTTAAACAGATGCCTGATTGAGTGTCGTGATGAGTACAAGTACAACGTTGAGGCCGTGGAGCTTCTTATCAGAAACCACCTGGTCAACATGCCCCAGTACGATCTGCACCTGGCCCAGGTAAGACACCCACCTCACTGCTTCTCACCCTCTCATTTCCACCCCCTTTATTGTCTCTTTGGAGGAGGCACATGTTCACGCATGGAGGCAGGCCTGATGTGATGGCTGTGAAACATGTGGAGCGGTTGAGTCTCGTAGATGTGCTATTACAGAGACAAACAAGGTGTTCTACACACCACACGATGTGAAATGAGCTAAACTGCAGTATTACACATCGTTGGTTGTTTAGTCTGAAATGTCAGGCTGTTGGTTTGATGCATATGTACATTTTCAGCATATTAATGAAGTCTGTAATGAGTCAAACCTGGTGTGTGACTGTATTGTAATTAAGTCAGTATAGTGAGCGCTAATGGACAGCACACGCTCTCAAACCCTTTAAAACCTTTTGACTTGTCTGTGTGTGTGTGTGTGTGTGTGTGTGTGTGTGTGTGTGTGTCACAGTCCATGGAGAACGGGCTGCACTACATGGCGGTGGCATTTGCCATGCAGCTGGTGAAGCTGTTGCTGGTGGATGAGCGAAGCGTGAGTCACATCACGGAGGCTGACCTCTTCCACACCATTGAGACACTCATGAGAACCAGTGCTCACTCCAGAGCCAATGCCCCTGAGGGGTAAGAATCCCATGATAACCCCTTCCCAACACCCACACACACCACAGCTTGGAGCAGATGCTAGACACAGTCCTGTTTTAGTAAGCTTGGGATCTGCTAATAGATCAAACTCTCCAGGACAGACTAAAGAGCCTCCTCAAGTTGATTCATAACTTCAGCTGTTGGTTTTACCCATTCACTCAATGGTGAGGGGCACACTTGCTTGCAGTCATATGACCACTCCACCTTTTTTTTCCCCCCGGGGGGGGGGGCTTGAAGTAGCACAGGGTTCTGTGTCCCTGGTCCTGCGAAACTAGACCTAACCGTTTCATGCTTATTTGTTGTAGGCTTCCACAGCTGATGGATGTGGTCCGCTCCAACTACGAAGCCATGATCGACCGTGCTCATGGCGGTCCTAACTTCATGATGCACTCTGGGATATCTCAGGCAGCCGAGTACGATGACCCGCCGGGCCTTAGGGAGAAGGCCGAGTACCTGCTGAGAGAATGGGTCAACCTGTATCACTCTGCCGCAGCCGGGCGGGACAGCACCAAAGCCTTCTCTGCCTTTGTTGGACAGGTCGGCGGCTCAGTCTGTCTCCTCTTAAACAGTGTTTCCATGCACATTCAGTTTTTCTTGTCATACTGTTAACAGTTACACTATTATTCTTGTCTTAGGTCTGTGTATCATTTAGAACAGTGATAAAAAATGAGTAGGACTCACTTATGGGGAGATCCATTGAGAATCTTTCAATAAGTTGTTTTCAGTCTCGATTGTCTTCGAAACCCTGAGGGCCAGTGTAGCAGTTAGCCATAATGATGCATTCATGTATAGAGAACCAAACTGCCCTGTTGATTCTGTTGGATGAGCTTTGGATGTGATTGATTTTTTTTTTTTTTTCCCTGTGCAGATGCACCAGCAGGGTATCCTGAAGACGGACGACCTTATCACGCGTTTCTTCCGTCTGTGTACGGAGATGTGTGTGGAGATCAGCTACCGCGCCCAGGCTGAGCAGCAGCACAACCCAGCGGCCAGCGGCGCCATCATCAGAGCAAAATGCTACCACAATCTGGACGCCTTCGTCCGCCTCATCGCCCTGCTAGTCAAGCACTCTGGAGAGGCCACCAACACCGTCACCAAGATTAACCTGCTCAACAAGGTCAGACACAGAGAGATGGTCATCTCATTGAGCTCTGAGAGATGTATCTGACTGTGAAATAAATAGACAGCATCAAAGGGGAGGAATTCCTTAGATTCAGTTTTCAAGCTTAATTTAATCCTTATTTAAATTGATGCAGCTGATATGTCGGTGCTGTTTTGAGCTCGATTCGGACAGCGTAAAGGGAGAGTGATGAATGTAAGTGACGGAGACTGGTGTGAATGCTCTGCTCTGTGCTGGTTTGTGCTGGTTTTAGGTTTTGGGCATTGTTGTGGGCGTACTGATCCAGGACCATGATGTGAGACAGACTGAGTTCCAGCAGTTGCCTTATCACCGCATCTTCATCATGCTGCTACTGGAGCTCAACGCCCCCGAGCATGTTCTGGAGACCATCAACTTCCAAACCCTCACTGCCTTCTGGTACACAGCCCCTCACAACACAGCTGGCTGCCTGTAGTCAGGCCAGCTGCTTGAACGGGATGTAAAACTAATCTTTATCAGCACTCATTGTTTGAACTGGATATTGATAAATTGGCTTCTACCAATTTATCAATATCCAGTTATCCTTATGTGGAAAAATGGACTTATGTGGGTTTCTTTTTGTTGTTTTGCAGCAACACCTTCCATATCCTGAGGCCTACCAAAGCACCTGGCTTTGTTTACGCCTGGTTAGAGCTGATCTCTCACCGCATCTTCATCGCCAGGATGCTAGCACACACCCCACAGCAGAAGGTAAGGTTTACAGACGGGGTGAGCTGGAAACAGTCCAGAATAAGTCTTTTGCATTTGTCTGTCCCAACGCTGTGGTGTTCCAGATGCTCTCATTCACTGTTCACTCATTCACTCTTCGTCCTTGTCTGTGTGTAGGGCTGGCCCATGTACGCCCAGCTGCTCATTGACCTGTTTAAGTATCTAGCCCCCTTCCTGAGGAATGTTGAGCTCAACAAACCTATGCAAATCCTCTACAAGGTACAGTCACCTTCCACACCATGGGCTGGGTTTGGCACCAATGCAGCTCCACTACTGTATTTAAGAATAAAACTGGAAGACGTTTTTGCACATTTAAAAAAAAAAAAACAAAAAAAAAAACAGTAAATATTTAAGGTTAAGTGTCTTTTCTTCTTTCCTCTGGTAGGGCACTCTGCGTGTGCTTCTGGTCCTGCTTCATGACTTCCCAGAATTCCTCTGTGACTACCACTATGGTTTCTGTGATGTTATTCCGCCCAACTGCATCCAGCTGCGGAACCTGATCCTGAGTGCCTTCCCCCGCAACATGAGGCTTCCTGACCCCTTCACCCCCAATTTGAAGGTACCACAGCCCCTCCATCCCTCTCTCTCTCTCTCTCGCTGGCGCTCTCTCTGTTTCTCTCTACTGAAACGGATTCTCTCTGAGTGTCCTCGTGCAGGGCTCAACTATTGTATAGCTGTAATAGTATTTTTTTTAAATAATTCATGTGGTGTTTTTTTTTTTTTTTTTTTGTAGGTGGACATGCTGAGTGAAATCAACATTGCTCCTCGCATCCTCACTAACTTCACTGGAGTGATGCCCTCTCAGTTCAAGAAAGATCTGGACTCGTACCTGAAGACTCGCTCTCCCGTGACCTTCCTTTCTGAGCTGCGCAGCAACCTGCAGGTAGGGGGCGCTGCTCTGGAGCCCTTAAAACTCTTAGCGTGGGGATTTATCCTGTCCATCTAACCAGACGTTTATGAGAATGAATTGTTTTTATCCTGAAGTTGTGTTATCCTTGTTTTGTCAGGTGTCCAATGAGCCAGGGAATCGCTATAACATCCAGCTGATTAACGCCCTGGTGCTGTACGTGGGCACACAGGCCATCGCCCACATCCACAACAAGGGCAGCACCCCGTCCATGAGCACCATCACCCACTCAGCCCACATGGACATTTTCCAGAACCTCGCTGTCGACCTGGACACTGAAGGTATCTCTCACACACACACACACACACACACACACACACACACACACACACACGTGCAGCTAACCCTTGTGAGACCCAGACACTGGACTGTCCAGTTTTTCCCACTTCCTCCAAGGATGTATTTGAAGCCTGTTTTCATGAGGAGCAGTGGTTTTCAACATAATCTCTAAGAAACCATCAGCTGTTCCTGACAGATCATTTTTGTGTCATTACTCTAAGGAGACAGCTGCTCATTTCATGTCTTCTGTTATATTCTGAGTCTCGGAGAAGGAATGAAACACATGATTAGAATGGTGTGGGAGCAGCATTATTAAGAAACGTGTTCTTGTGACGTAGGCTTGTTCAGGTTGGCATGTGTCTGGCTACTCTTTTGGAGAGAAGCCAGTGTATTGCTCCCTAGACATAATGAACATTTTTATAAAGGTGTGTTCAACACATCATTTTACTAATTTTCTCTCTGTCTCTCCACTCTGCTCTCAGGGCGCTATCTGTTCCTGAACGCGATAGCCAATCAGCTGCGGTACCCCAACAGCCACACCCACTATTTCAGCTGCACCATGCTGTACCTGTTTGCTGAAGCCAACGCCGAGGCCATTCAGGAGCAGATCACCAGGTACAGCCATGAGGCTTGGCCTGTAGAACTTAGCCGTGTGTGGAGTGGGGTGGGATGTAGTTGTTCTGATTGCCTGACTATCTTTCTTTCCCAGGGTCCTGCTGGAAAGACTGATTGTCAACAGGCCACACCCATGGGGACTTCTCATCACCTTTATCGAGCTCATTAAGAACCCTGCCTTCAAGTTCTGGAGCCATGACTTTGTCCACTGCGCTCCTGAAATAGAGAAGTGAGTCTACTGTTCCATCTCACCCTTCTTTTTTTCTTTTTAGTACTCTTCATTTTTCAAAAGTGGGAGTCACAAGCTTGGCATCTTGCAAGGTTCAGTAACAAATACTCAACTTCGAACAGAAAGAGTTGTCCTTTCCAGGGGGTTAAAAGTTTGACTGAATCTCTCTCTTCTTTGCATTTCTTTCTCTGTGTCTCCTTGTCTCTCTCTCTCTCTCTTTCTGCTCCCCTCAGGTTGTTCCAGTCAGTGGCCCAGTGCTGCATGGGGCAGAAACAGGCCCAGCAGGTGATGGAAGGCACGGGTGCCAGTTAAGCTGCAGGAGACGGCGAGAGAACCACCGCTCCTGAGCACAGAGAGAGAACCCCCCCACCCCACTGCCACCTCCCCCTCCCCAGCAGCACCTCCGCACAGCCAGCACTGGACTACCCTCCACTGGGACTGCTTCTGACCCGGCTAGAGTTGATTTGGGCCAGAATGAGGGTGTTTTTGTTTTTTTGACATGCTGTTAAATACTATTTTGAAGCTTCAATGTATATAGTACAAAAAGGGACATTTAAAAAAGGCAGATTGAGTAATGAGCTGTCCAGTATTCAGATTTTACGGATGCACACACACAAACAACGAACGTGGTTGTTTTGTCTCTCTTTCCCCCATCTGCCACCGTGGGTTCAGTTTTTGCCTTCAAGACTGACAAGTTCTTTTTGTTTTGAAGCTTAATGCTAGCAGCTAAAGGAAGCTGTCGTCTTTTTTTCTCTCTTTTTTTTTTGTTTGGTTTTGATTTGTTTAAAGGGGCAGTTAAACAGTGTGCAGATGTCCTGATTTGGGTTGGATGGCTCTGTCCTGGAGTGCAGTTTCGGGGTCATGGGTTGTTGCACCATTTTAAAAAAAACGAAAAATCTAAAAAAAAAAAAAAAAAAAAACAGCAGTGGGTTCAGCGTTCTCCCTGGCACTTGTAAAATTGTGGAAATATTCAAAAATTTGATGGTAATTTGAATCTTAAGTTTGTAAAAAAAAGAAAAAAGATCCAAATTGCTGAAAAAAGGAGGACCAATACAGCCCATTTTGTAAGGATTTTGAATGTTTTGTAAATGTATTGGTCCGCGTGTCGTATTTTGTAGTACTTTATAGTTGCCTTTAGTTCTTGCTACTTATTTCCTGTATGTATGCATTCTGTAGTTACCGCATTAAACACTTGAACTGCAGCCTTGTCTGTTGGTTATTGGTGTGTTTCATTCCAGCAAACTACAAGAAAGGTTGAAAAGTCAAGTCCAAAGAAATGATGGCTTCATGGGGTCAGAGCTAACAAGACTGAACAAATTATTTTAGTCAACCCCAAATTAAATTTACCACGCTTCAGCCGAGGACATCGTTTTAGTGAGTGTTTGAGTGACAAATGATGAAATACTCAAGAAAATGATTAGTTACAACATGTTGGTCATTGCAGCATTGACAGCCCTGTTGTGTGTTTCTCTTATTTAAGCAGTTGTATCTCCTCTCACCAAATTCTCAGTAATGTCTGTCGTAGATACAGTCTCTATCCAAACCTGAGAAATACTCAATAATGTCTGTCGTAGATACAAACTCATTCCAAATACTGACTTCTGAGTAAGAGGTGTGTTCTGCTGTTGGACTCCTGGCCATACTGTTGTCTTCACGCTTGACTATGAGCTGTGTTTTAACTGATGCATTTTTGAAATGTCTTCATACTTTTCAGGTTTTACCATGACCAAGATTTTTTGGAGAACTATCTGGTACAAGTGGGTCAACACTGACTTTTGTTAATTTTGAGAACTCCTGGTTTCAGCTCAGTGATGTCAAATGAAAAACTAAATTTAATTGTTACTGTATATTAAAACCTATTCCAGTTTTCTCAGGATTATCTAATACTTTCAGAAATGCATAACTTGAGACGCTTCCCCAACATATTAACTATCACGTCGAGATGTTAATGGAACAACTAAATGTTAAGGTAATGGGAACAGTTTACACATTACCTACAGTGCTATTTCCACTGGAGTGAACTTGATCATTTTAGTCTTGATTTTCTATTAGTGTTTTGCCTTTCTGAATCATCTAGCTTTTCCTTGAATGTTGCTTGAAGGCTGTACCCACAATGCACTGTTCCAGGCCAAAAAGAACCACTTCCACCCGTATTTTTTACTGATAGTGATTTTTCCCTCTTCTTTTGACTTGACATAGATCTGAAGAGATTTAATGTGGTGAACAGAAGGAATTACATACCACGTATGTTCCTTGGTCACCAAGCCCTCAACTTGTTCAGTTTTATTAGTAAAAAAAACATAAATTGCATCTTCATTAGATCACCATTCATTGAAAACAACACTGATTTTCTACTTTACTAAATTCAGAGACTTGCAAAAATCCAAGCCGCTGAGTCCATGCAATGTCATGTGGGCATCTCATGCTGCACAATATGGTGACACTGTGAGATCTTTCACTAATTGCTATCAACAGAAGGATCACCGAATGGACCAGTTTACAACACGAGTAAAAAGTGTGTGATGAGCAGGGATGTTGTTACAGTAAAACAAACAAAAAACACACGGGTTTGATAAAGTTAAAAATTCCATAGATCGTACAGATTACAGGCAACTTTAAGTGGTTTCTCCTGTGCACGTCTGGACTCGGTATGCACTGAGAACTTCATCTTGTGCTAGATATAGTAATTGCTGGTTTCACCAAATGACTGGGTGAATGAAATTGCTAGGACAGAGTTACTAGGAGATAAACTTTGGAGTAAGTTGGACCATCTACAGTCAGTCTGCTTTGTATAGTGGAGCATGTATGTGAATGGTGATGTGGTAAAAATGGTTCTGTAGTTTAGGTAAGAGATGTGGTGTTAGGACGTGCTGGTTTTAGTGAGCTGCTGAAGATGGTGAAGGATGGTTTTCTGTCCGTAGCGAACATGCAGAGCTCTCCTCTCCCGACTGCTCAGTTTGCTGAGAGCCTCCTGGTCTTCCAGAAGTTTCCGATCTACCTCCACATCCGTGCAGTATGAGTCCAGCGTGACGCCCACTGCCGCGTGCAGCAGACGCTTCCAGTCAGGAGCCAGTCCAGGAATACCCTCATTACTCAAAGCCTGCGCAATCTTCTCATCTTCATCTTCTTCTTCTTCCTCCCATCCCTCGTTCTCTTTGAACTCCTCAAAGTCCTTTGGCGGCATGCACAGAATCTACAAGCAGGAGAGAACAGTGTTATGTGTAATTTCTGATCCCAGGCAAGGTTAACAAACTAACATTCAAAACAACACCCTCTAGATATACCTGCTGGCTACCTGCATTCCCTTGGATATGCAGTGTGTGTATGTGTGTGTGTGTGTGCTTACCTTGAGCGTAGTGTAGAGCTCGTGGTCTGTAAGGCAGCCAGATTTGCCGAAGATGAAGACCCCTTTGTCCCCCGCCATCTCCATCTCACATAGCGTGTTCCACTTCTCCTCCAGGACGCGGCGTTCAGCCTCACTCTGAGTGACTGGGACAGAGGGACAGATACAGACTCACATCATCTAAATATATAACAACCCAATCACTGTACCTCAGAGACTCTCTCACTCACTTATCCTTATTTGGGTCACAGGGCAAAAGGTGGTGAAACACCCTGGACAGGTCACCAGTCCATCACAGAGCAGACACACAAACACGCTCACACACACATTCATACCTAGGGGCAATTTAGTGTCTCCAATTCACCTAACCTGCATGTCTCTAGACTGTGGGAAAATTGGAGCTCCCAGAGGAAACCCATGCAGACACGGGGAGAACATGCAAACTCCACACAGAAAGGACCCCACCCAGAATCAAACCCGAGCCCTTCTTGCTGTGAGGCAACAGCACTACCCACTGCGCCACCATACCACCAACCCCAGAGACTGCCTGACTGAATTTCATCCTAATTCTTCGGGTCAACAGGCAACTGTTTCCCAATTTCAGGTTTGGAAATCATGGACGCACACACACACAAAAGCACACATAATATTGAATGAACCCCTGACTCAACAAGGCTTTTATTGATTTGAATTAAGTTATTAGACAATAATATTTGGTCGTGTGTGTCACCAAGACAAAAAACGGGGACACACGCCCCAGGAACAAATCTGTGCTTGGTCATTTGTCATCTGTCTTCTCTCTTTAGAACTAAATGACAGTAATTTTAAAAGAAAATTTTTTAAATGATCAAATAAAATCACTTTGTTCCAAGCCTGAGGGTGATGAATCATGGCTCAGTCATAAATGAATCTGTATTTGTGTCCGCTGTTTCTGCTCACCTTGCGCGGCTGCTTTATACACATGGGACATTGGGATGTCGGCCGTGTCGTGGCTGTTGGTAGGATAAGGCTCTGCAAAGCCGTACATATGTAAAAGCTGCCAGTTAGCCATCTGGCCATATGTGTTAAACACTTCTTCACCCTTCCGAATGTTCCGAACTGCAACCATTTTCAGACAATCCTGCGTGAGGGTGTGAGAATAAGTACAAAATTACAAGTTAAGATGCTTAAAAGCACTGGACGGTCGAAGATCTGAGATCATTTAAAACCATGCTTCAGAAAGACAGGAACCGGACTGGATTTTTAATTTGGTCGTACGGCACTCACAGGTGTGTATTCCAGATTAGCATTGTGATTGGACACATGGTTCAACATATCTGCCATAGGCACCATCATGGGAGGGTTAGGTTCTTTCTCCTCATCTTCATCTTCCTCCACAGGCTCCTGGAAACTGCAGGCAGGAAAGACACATTTGCAAATAAGAGGAAAAAAAGCAGTATCTATGTGGGGTTTTTCTTTTGTCTGCAGTCCCTACTCAACTCATTCTGTTTCTTTTCTTCTTCCATTTGAGGGGAATGAATGACCATAATCCAACTTAAATACTGTAACCAAAGCCTGAATCATATAATTTACTGCATTACACACAACTGGTCCAACTTTGTCATTGGCTGTCACCTGTAAGCCATGACGAAAGCCACCATGCTTTGGTAGAGCTCCGGTGTGTGTTTGCTAGGGTCCCACAGGTCAGGGTGTGACCGCATGAACGGCAGAACAATGTCCTTGTACTCCCTCTGCAGGTTGGCCAGGTCTGTGTCCACTGCCTCAGGGATGCCTGTGCCTTTCAGGAGCCTGTCTCGCTCTTCTTTAGGCCTGTATCACCCCATCAAGTTCATCAGCATCAAAGACACACAGTTACAAAACAGGGTGGAAAAGGGCAGGAACAGAAGTTAAAGGAAGTCCATTCACCTGTACAATGTCCAATCATTTTGTCTCTGATTTAAAGAAAGGTTAACTTGAAATAAACACCAAGTTGAGAACAGGAGGGAAGTGGATCATATCTTCTGAGTAAAGACAATGAGAGATCGGGGGTGAGTTTCACAAGACTTTATGAGAATAAGTGTTGAGTTTTACAAGACTTACCAGAACATTGGGTGGTCCAGCAGCCTAAAGTCTGGCCAGAGGGACAGGTAGGGCATCCAGTGAGACTGTGGGCACGTGTACTCATACATCAGTGCTAGAAGGAGAGGAACCCACCCTGATGCATTCTCAAGGGAACTTTTACCTAAGGGGAAAACAGACTGAAATCTATCACAAGTGTTTTTCAGCACATGCCACTGCAGCTGATTACAGTCCAGTCAGAGAGGGGGAGAGAGAGAGACAGAGACAGAGAAGGAGAGACAGCGAGAAAGGGAGAGAATTTGAGTCAGACAGACAGAGAGATTCCAGGATTAAAAAAAAAAAAAGATATAGTCTCACCCTCTTTGAGTACAGTTTGGACCCTGGAAGTACCCTGGTGAAGTAGAGCTTCCCTGGGTATACTAAAGAGGACGTCTCCTTCCTCTATGTCGTCCTTAGCCAGCATGCCATAGTCAGCCACTGTGCCCTGTTTGCTTAGACAGACCTGGAGCAGTAAAATCAACACAAAGCGGTTAAGGGTCTAAAAAGCCGCAGCTGCAAACCTTTTGATGTAAAATACAGAACAGTGACTTGCCTTGCTGCTGAGTGTCAGCTCCACTTGTTTACACCACTGTAAGAAGTGCTTTAAGCGCTCATCGAGACAGTCCTCTGATGTGCAGTCGTTTCCTAGCTAAAACAAGTGAAAGCATCAAATTGGCGCAAATTTAGCATGCGACGCAAGATAGCCTGTGTCTTATTAAATGTCATAATTACAGGTATTTTTTAGGGTTGCAGATCAGATTAGTTGGTCTCTTGTGTAAGCTGTGAGAACTGTAGTGTGTGTCACGGATAATGAAAAACTCAGTGAACATACTGACGTGGGAGGTTGTCAGAAAAACCAAACGATTATAAGATGCTATTTTTATTGTAATTGCTAACTTAACAGTTCTGCAAAATGATCATACTCGTCACATTTCGCTGACAGTTAAAGACTCGAGCCGGGTAATTTCAAGTGGAGTCATTTGCAACTCAATAAGGTTACGTTAGAGTTAATGGCGTGTAGATTTACGATAATGAAGTTCTCTAACCTTGGGTCTCTTTGAATCTGATGCCATTTCCTTTCAGTGACAACTGTCAACACCATTCAGGTTAACAACACTACTCGTATTGTTTTACAAAGTAATTATAGTTATACTCTGTCACACGTCGCAGTTGCATGTGTTCTCACTTTCCTCCCTGTTGTCGCATTCTCTGACGTCAGTCGCTTCTATTTAATAAATGTCAAAATAAAAGCAATTGTGCAGCCTGTGGTTTCCAAAAGCTTTCCAATACACTGTGTGAAATTGGCCTAATATTTTTTTTATTCTGTAGGGCTTAGACGCCTGTGTTACATGGAAAACAGGGCTGAAGTCTGGTTCTCCTTCGTCCTCAGGCCAGATAAACTGGGAACAATGCAGCAACGTGACCAAAATCAGGAAGAGCTCTATGCAAGCTAGTCCCTAACCAAGACATGTGCGAGGACCTGAGAGATGCATCACACCCCCCTTGGTGGATGTTGATGAAATTTGATACACTGATAGTATGTCCTAGAGTTGTGATCCTTATTCCCCCTGAAGCCCTGGGTCACAATGAATTGAATAGTTTCATCCGCTGTTCTGGATTTGTTTTTAAAAAAAAAATTCATATTTTGAATTTTTCGAAAAACCTACTTTTGTGAACTAGTCCTAGACCGTTGACCTTAGAACCATCAAATTTGGCACGAATCATCGAGAGAGGGTTCTGACCAAAAGCTGTTAAAAAAATTGTGATGGGTGAACTGATATAGTCACAGATTTAAACATTTATGTGGCCATGTACTTAGATTTTAATGACATTTGTTCCAATGGACATCACAAGGCTCAGGCCACACAAAGAAAAGCAGATATTACGACCAGTTTTTTGTTGACCATTACATCATGACATGTCAGGTCCTTGCTGGGAAATGAACACATCATTCAGTGTCCAAATGGCATGGCTGCGAAGATACAATCAGTTTGTAGTACTGAAAACAGGCACATCTCCTGCACCTTTTGACCTACTGCCACAACTAATACACCCAATAGTGTTGAAGAAACACTTGGACTTTCCATATTCGCCTGAATGTAAGACAGGTTTTTTTTTCTACTTCAGAATTTACATCTGAAAAGTGGGTTTGTCTTACATTCGAGGACTGGACTTTTTAATGTCATTATACACTAAGAACAGCAGATGGTACCATTTCTCTGTAAAAGGGTTGCGTTTTACTAGGAGAATGTTCAGTGGTGTTAGAAATCCCAGTGGACTAGTTTATTTTTATTTAAAGAACTCATTCATTTAGAAATGTGATTACATTTTATTTTTATGTGGCAATTTCATCTAAAAGATGTAGACAATATATCACCGTACCTTGTTTATTCAGTGTGTTTTATTAAACTGATATCAAATGAAATGATTTCTTTAAAAAATCAGATTTGATCTTCAAAAAGTTTGTTACCGAAAACAGGTGTTGAAAAATGGGGGTCCTTTTTTACATTACTGCATATTTTTTTTAAGGGCAATACAACAGTACAACCATAAACTAGTCAGACGTTTATACTGATACAAGATAACTCTAGAGCTGAATTATACAGGTAAAGTTCACGTCAGGTTATGAATTGCATAATACACACAATGACTGGAACGTTGTAATAACATAACACTATATGCTCTGTACAACGGACTACACTTAATACCAGTACAGACGTATTTGTACACGTGTCGTTTCTACAGATGCACAACATAGAGGCAAATATTTTGCAGCAAAGGGTCGAGTCACTGATTGGTTTTTAGTGAACAGAAACTTGTTCTCTGTTGGCAATGTCCAAATGTGTCTTGAATATTTATGCCGTGGTTATTTGTTCTGATTGTTTGCTTATAGTGATCTGTGTGAGATGTCTCAGTTGGTAAGGCCTCCTCTCAGCTGCACAGTCATTCTGTAGGGCTTGGGCGCCTGTGTTACACCAAAAACAGGGCTGAAGTCTGGTTCTCCTCCGTCCTCAGGCCAGATAAACTGGAAGCGACGCAGCAATGTGACCAAAATGAGGAAGAGCTCCATGCGAGCTAGTCCCTCGCCAAGACATGTGCGAGGACCTGAGAGATGCATCACACACACACAAAGATGTACATTAAAAGGAGACATAAGTGCACACACACTAATTATGCCAAGGGGATGTGTGATTATCTAAAAGCTGACGAACGACTAACACTAACTCATAAATCATATATTGGACATGGAGTTTCTACAGGTCTTACCAACAGAGAAGGGCATGAAGGCCTCAGGCTTCTCAAATTGACCCTGATCATTCAGGAAGTTTGATGGGTTGAAATCGTAAGGGAATTTCCACTGATCCTCCTCATACAGAACAGAGGTGAGGTTAGGAATGATGAGAGTACCCTGGAGGTGGAAGACAGAGGAACTGATAAGTAGCACCAACAACTGAGGAACAAAACTTCAGAGATCATCTCAGGATTCATCTAAGAGTTTCTTATGCAGAGATACCCTTGGGATTTGATATCCCATCAGCTCCGTGTCCTTCGTTGTGCAGTGAAACACACTCAGAGGGAGCGTGCTGGCAACCCGTTGCACCTCGTGGATCACAGCCTGCATGTATGGCATCTTATGTCTGTCTTCAAATGAGACTTGAGCTTTACCCTCCAGAACTTCGTCAATCTCTTGCTGACACCGCTCTGGAGAGAATGAGGAGAGGTGTAGTGTCACGGCGAGACAGACACATAAGACACATACAAGAACATATCAAAACAGAAATCAGGATCTCTGGCACAGTCGGCCACCGTTATAAGAGGTTTCTCTTTGGTTCTGAACTGGTGGGCAAACCTTGAACGTCTGTATGGGTCATGAAGTACAGTACGGCCGTTCGGATAGTGTTGGATGTTGTGTCTGTCCCAGCAAAAAGGAGATCCAGCAACATGATGATCATTTGGCCATCATCAAACGGGGCACAGTTTTCACCTCTCTGTCAGCAGGGAAACACAAAATGAGACCATGCAGAGCATGCTAACCTCATCAAACGAGTTTGATTTACAGGAATAACTATTTTTCCACATGTCAGTCTTCTCGCTAGTTACTCTACCAGTGCATTGCCTCTACTCAGTTGAGTAAATAAGAAAAGAAAGAGACGCCTCAACATTTGTTTACAATCTGACAAAGGAACATGTTCTAGTAGAAGACCTTTTCCATTTCATCTAGGTAGCTGTCAATGAGGTCGCGTGGCTCTCTGGGGACACGAGTGGCTCTGTGTTCAGCTATGATGCCTAGCACGTGGAGTTTGACTGTGTGGTAATCCCTGAGGGCTCTCTGGAAGGGCAGTGGCAGGTTCCTCAACAACGGCATCGTGTCATACACCTGGGAAGACATATCACATCAGTCAATGTCATACACCTGGGAAGACCTGTCTCATCAATCAATGCCGTGCATCTGAGAAGACATCTCACATCAAACAATGCCATACATTTGAGAAGACATCTCACATCAATCAATGCCACAAACTGCTTTTCAAAAGGATTGCAGGTTACAGAATACCTTTGGGGGAGTGTTTATTTCAGACTATCGGGAGTTCTTCCCTCAGGAGAACATTGCCAACATGTTCAAAGTTCTCGTGATTAATGTTATCAAATGGTTACATACCATGCCCCATGGCCCATTGGCGATTTTGGAGTTTTCAGCCATCATCTTGATCATGGCCTGGAAGAAGTCGTGGTCGTATTCGTACCGTGAGCCAAACATTATGGAGCAGATGATGTCGCAGGAAGCGTTGTGGAACAATGTCTGGGGGTCAATGGATTTTCCTGGTCATAGTTTAAACACATACAAAGTTATGAATATCTAGTCCCCATTTAAAACATCCTGGGTTGCCAACTGCTGCAGTACTGGCCCTGAAGCAGAAGTTATGACTTTAAGGATAAAGTGTATGCACCTGCACTTGCTTCCAGGTGTGCACAAACATAAGAAATTTCTCCCAGAATCCTCTCCTCCATGGACTGCTTCCCAAGGCCAAAGTTTCTCAGGGTCATGAGAGCAAATCGACGGTGCTCCCTCCAACTGGGACCGTAGTCAGCCATGATCACACCTTTAAATTCATTTTCAAACACATATCAGACGCTTACACCATATTTTGACAGACCTATTTCCAGAACATATAAAATCTGAATGTGTAGATAATTGGAGATGTCTATAATGTAATATGTCAAGTACTGGTACCTTTTCCTTGGGTGAGATGATTCAGCAGAAGGCCATTAGGTCTTCCAGCAAAGTCTACTGCCTTACCGATCAACGCCTCCTTCATCACAGACATACCATTCAGTATTACGGCTGGCCTCCCCCCAAAGTACAGGCTGAAAACCTTTCCATAACGCACTGAGAGCTGGAACCATGGACAGAGAGGTGGAGCTACATTATGTTACAAAACCCTGCACACCCATTGAAACATCACAGAACTTTTTCAGTTTTCCAATCTTGTCAGATGAGATGAGAAATGAAAATGGAAACATCTTCTCATATAAAATATTTGTCATACAAGAGACATTTGACAGCTAGTAACCTGAGTCTGCATACTAAACCTATAGCATTCTAGTATTGCTTTCAACCACAATAAATTCCTCTTAGTTTAACATAAAAAGATTTCCATGCACAGTAAACACATTTATAGTATATCTCTATCATAGCCTTTCACTAGATTTAGGTATATACAGGTACATTACTAATGCACATATGACATACTAGCAATTTCTGAGCTTTTTTCTAACTTGATCAGATACTACATTACCCTCTCCAGGTCAGGCATTGGATTCTCCAGGTTTAGCTGTAGAAGGTTGCCGAAAATTGGGATGGGTCCAGGCCCAGGGGGGAAGTTTTTGGGCCTTCGCGTCCTGACGAGGAAAGCTAGGAGGCTGATGCAGAGCCATAGCAGAATCAGAGAACCCAGCATGGTGACTGTTGTCCCACTGCTCTCTGCTCGCTACAACTCAACAACACACCATATAATGCACACGCACGTCCAGGTGACCTTCGGTCCGGCTAATTCATAGGCTACCCCATGGGCCTATGACCAGCCTTTGATCAGCAGGTTCCTAACATTACAACCTAGCAAATGATACTTTGCTTAAACGTGGAGGACCTCTGTACACACAGTTTCCCAATATTTATTAAATATTTACATTAGAATTTTACGCTGGAAATTGGGACAGATACGATTGTACACACTAATATTTGTTGCTCTGCTAAACCTGGACAACTGGGGCGGTCATATGTGTAACAAACCTTCTGGCGTTTAGCTTTGGACATGTTAGCACTGTTTTGTGAAGCCAAACGATTTTACTTCTTTACCTCGCAGTATTATGGGCTCCAATAATTGAAGCTTTGGTTTTATTCTAGGTTGTGTTGGAGAAAGGCAGGTTACATTGAGAGTTAGACGTATTTGATGCAGGTTCTTAATTAGCATGTGGTCATTTTAACTGGTGAAATGAACATGTACAGCTGTGTATCACAAGCCTAGCCACGAAATTTCACCATGTTGAAATCGATAATAGTGTCAAAGTTCAGCATGCTTTATAAAGAGATTCTAGGGCCACTATCCAAATTTCCACAACTGTTAGAGAAAACACTTTAACAAACTATTTTTTAGACTACCAATATGTGAACGAATACAGCATTGAGTGAAATGAATGAAAGTCGTTAGTGAGGTGTGGTTTTTCATTATTTGTTGGATGACTGACAGTTATGAGGGCATGGCTAACCACCAGCTGCAACGCATTGACTTGATAATAACCAAGTGATACATAATACTGATAAACACACCCAGTTACCTGGGTCTGTGTATAATCATCTAATGTCAGTTAGGGTTGGTGAAATACAGACAATGAAATGTAAACAAAAAAAACAACAACAATGACCTGAAGAGCAATTTTAATAGATTTTATTCCAATCATACAACTGATGACAAAAAAATGAGATAACATAAAATGTCATCAGACCTTTTGAAAACTGTCCAGAACATGGCTTTGTGTCAGCTCTCCCAGAATTCAAACAGGTCCTCCTACCCCCTCCACTCACTGTCTGCATTCAACTCAAGTCCATATTTAGAGCACACAGCATATTCAGTGTTATTTAAATGCAATACTCTGACCTAAAGTGAGGTGAACCACACCTTCCCATCTTCAGGCTCTGGTCTGCCCATCTACCCTGGCACTACCCAGTACAGCCTCTGTTCTGCCTTATCCAGGCACCTGGTATTTCTGTGACAACATGTTCCCAGATTCCCTCGAGCACACAGCTGTTCTCACATCTCACACAACTCTTATCTCCCACCCAATCTCTCATGGCTTACTCATCAACCCTTTATCGGAAAAAGGCTATGCACTCTCCAGTAATTACTACTGGTGAGTTTTTGCTTATTAAGAGTGTTTTTGGTTATTATAATTGTGTACAATAGTACAGTTGTGACATGTTTTGCCCCATGTTTACTTTTATATTGTTTAAATTGCTATATGACTAATTATAACATCCCAACAAGATACAAATCCTTGTCTGTTTTTTCATTTTCACTGTTCGCCAAAGCAAATAATGATCTTCAGCAAGAAGCTGTCATTGTGGGTGTAGGAGAAGGCAGTGGTTACATTAAACCTCAGTCTGATGACTTAAGTCTGTGTCGGACAACCATTCTGTATGGTTTGGGTGTGAGTGTGACACCCCACACAGGGGTATAGTCTGGTTCTCCTCCATCCTCAGGCCAGACAAACTGGAAACGCCTCAGCAACGTGACCAAAATCAGGAAGAGCTCCATCCGAGCCAGGCCCTCACCGAGACACATACGAGGGCCTGCCGCACGACAGAAAAGGAAAACAATCACAGTCAGTCATTCAGGTGAGATCAGGTAATGGTTTGTAAAATAAATAAATAAATAAAAAATCTAGTCTTGTAGACAGCAATCAAAATGCATTTGTTTGTTTACAGCTCTGAATTCTTACCAGCTGAGAAGGGCATGAAGGCCTCAGGCTTCTCAAACTGGCCCTGATCATTCAGAAAGTTTTCCGGATTAAATTCATGGGGAAATTTCCACTGGCTCTCCTCGTAGAGCACAGAGCTAAGATTAGGGATAATGAGAGTACCCTGGAAAGTATTTAAAAAAAAAAAAAGTTAAAAAAAAAAAAGTGAACATGAGGGTGTGTGATGAAAGGTGGAAACTTCTCGGAGCAAAATGGTGAAAAAATAGTTAAATGAGAAATAAAACCAGTCTTAGCTTTTTCTTTAAGCAATTTCTGATTCACAATCATTGACTATTTACCTTAGGAATACTGTAACCCATCAGCTCTGTGTCTTTGGTGGTGCAGTGAAACACACTCAGGGGGACAGTGTTAGCAATGCGCTGAGACTCGTAGATCATGGCCTGTGTGTACGGCATCTTGTGTCTGTCCTCAAATGAGACCTGATCTTTCCCTTGCAGAACCTCATCTATCTCTCGTTGACACCGCTCTATAGAGAAGAGAAATACTGCCTTTCTTAAGAACAACCCACTTATCAAAATCCATTTAATAAGCCAAAGTGTGGACTCAAAGAGCCATAAATCACTTGCGTTGAAAACAAACCCTGAATGTCTGAGTGTGTGCTGAGGTACAGGAAAGCTGTGAGAAGGGTATTAGAAGTGGTGTCAGTTCCGGCAAAGTGCAGGTCCAAAACATACATTACGAGCTGGTCTTCGCTGAAAGAGGATCCATCGTCTCCTCTCTAATTGATAGAGCATAACAATGGATTTAGACACACACACACACACAAGTACTGAAACAGTTCTCTGTACGTACAGGACTGGGATTAGTGTACCGCGAACATCTTCACATACATGTACACACCTTGTCAAGCTCATCCAAATAGCAGTCAATGAAGTCTCTGGGCTCCCCTGGGATCCTTGTTTTCTTATGCTCACTGACCAAGTCTCTTGACATCTTTTTCACTATTGCAGAATTGGTGAAGGCCTTCTTGAAGGGTAGGGGGAGACTTCTGACCATGGGAAGTGTGTCATATATCTATTGGGAAATAGAAGAAGCTTCATCAGCACGTTCTGTTTTTTCTTTATATTTCCACACTTTGTGTACACAATTATTCTGAAAAGTTACTGTAATTTTATATTGATGCTGGGAGTTATTAGAACTTCATGCAGATTCTGTGATGGTTTAAGGAAGGTCCATTGGCTAAGGAAACCAAAAGGAATATAGTTTTTTTCTTTACTGTTGAAAATGATATTCATGTCTTACCATGGCCCAGGGTCCATTGGCTATCTTTGCATTCTCTGTGTACAGTTTAATAAAGCGTTTTAGGAACTTGTCCTCATAGTCGTATCGTTTTCCAAACAGAACGGTGCAGATAATATTGGATGCAGCATCATGGAACAGCGTCTGAGGATCCATTGGCTTCCCTGTGCAGACAGTTTAAAAAATCTCAGATTATAAATGATTATAAAACATTTTGTTTGAAATCATTAGGAATTTGCAGACCTCAAGTTCATTACCAGCACTTTTCTCCAAGCGTGCAATGATGTAGGACACCTCTCCCAGAATCCTCTCCTCCATTGACTGCTTCCCAAGGCCAAAGTTTCTCAGTGTCATGAGGGCAAAACGCCTGTGTTCTCTCCAACTTGGACCATAGTCAGTCAGTATGACGCCTAATACACAAAACTGATATCAATCATCCATTTAAAACGCGTCTTTAACTGCATTTTTTTTTAAACTGCATAAAAAAATGCACCATTAAAGCCTGTTAAGAACACAACACATTGATTACTCCACCTCCGACGCCCTGCAAAGATTTAGAGGTCTGTTGGTCTTATCTCGCTGATAAGTGAGAGAGCTGTGCTTATGAGTGCAGTCACCTTTCCCCTCTGTTACATGGTTCACCATGAGATCTTTGGGTCGTCCGGCGAAATCCACAGCTTTAGTCACAAGTGCTTCTTTCATGGCCTCAAAACCATTGAGAACCACTGCAGCCTTGCTCCCCATATACAGACTGTAAATGTTCCCATAGCGTTTCGACAGCTATTTTAGAGACACAACATAATAGACATAAATTCGTATTTATGGTGCAATAACTCGTTTTTCATGGAAAAAATACTACTTTTGAGGTGGTGAAAGTATTTGCTGGACCTGCTCAAATTACTCTACCTCCTCAAGATCTTTCATCGGGTTGGCGATGCTGAGTTGAAGCAGATTCCCAAACAGTGGGAGTGGTCGAGGTCCAGGGGGGAAGTTTTTGGGTCTTCGGGTCCTGACCAACAAAAACAGAAGGCAGGTGCACAACCACAGCAAAATCACGGAGCCCAACATTGTAGCCAAAGTCCGGATCCTCGCTGTTCCTCGTTTATATACTATTGAACAGACATGCGCACAACTGTGCCAGACGCTCTCGTCCTTCTGGGACAATATTTAACATATACTCTATGTTTGTAGGATCACTTGCCTATTGTTTACCCCTCGTTGTGCAAATGGGGGATGAAAACAAATATGTGACTACTAAGATTCTAATGTAACATTCACATGCATTGGCTGGATTTTTTTTCTAGTTTAGTTTTACAACACGCGGACGTCCCCAGTTTTCATACACCTGTGCAGATGCTGTAACACTGGATTAAATTCTGTGGCCATACGCCCTCTACAGACATTTTGAGGCTTTGCAAGTGACTCCTACCCATACCTCGAAACATCCCATGATGCATTGCGCTTCCAACGGCTTCAGTCATTCAAGCAGTACTGAATTGTGAGTGTTTGTCTTGTTGTTAGCTAGGCCATTTGGATATAGGATCTTGGGTCCTGGATCGGACCAGACCCGTTTGGCCAATTATTGTCTGGCAAATTTGCCACAGGCACTGGACATTTTGGCATAAAGAATAGCGAGTGGTTGGATCACAAACAGAAGCGATATCTCGCTTAACAGTAGCTAACAGTTCAGTCGACGAGTGCCGATATCATTACGGACCTCAGAAAAGGCTGCAAAACTTGATGGATTTGGAGTCTGGAAGAAACGAATTAGGAGCGATGGGAGACTCACTGCAGCCACAAACTCCCAGCCGACACGAGAAAAGTCTGGGATTGCTTACAACCAAATTTGTAACGCTGCTTCAAGAAGCGAAGGATGGAGTGCTAGACCTCAAAGCTGTAAGCATGATTTGGCTAGCTGGCTCGGCTAACACGTTAGGCGGTTGATCTGTTTTCCTGCACCCTTAGTGTCAGGCTACTTTGTAACTAAATTCACCTGGTATACCATTGTTGGAAATAACAGTTTACACCTTGTGAGCTCTCTGCTTATATGGCTTGTTATTTGACTGCATACTGATATGGAGTCTCAGAGCTAAATAGCGTGTAGTTATTTGCGTCAATCGATTGATAGATAACTAGAACTGCCACTCTAAAAGTTCCAGCTTCACTTTGAACTACAGTTGACTAGCCAAGCAGTTAGCAAACAGGTTGCAAAGCAATTCACGCAGCTTTAGCTACCCGGGGATCAATCCTGGTCATGTCAAAAAGTTGATCGCTTGTCGTAGCTAAGACTCACACTAATAACTCCCCTTGGCCGTCAGCTTTAACAATAGCCAACAAATAAGCACGTGCTCGAAACTTTGGTGGGTTGTCCTGGGGGTTCTAGGCCAGTCTGCCCTGCATCTCTCTCCCAGAGTTGAGTGGTGATTTGACAGAAGACTCTCACTCACACGGATGGTTACTTTTATAATACTTTCTTCGCTTCATGTCGTGGCCGATGTGTGAACTAACATCAAAGCGTTAACAATGAACTGTTGTTGATGGACAGTTTAGACATTAACTTTCATTGCGTTTTTATGGTGTGATTTCTTTGAATTACACTTGAAAGATAAACACGATGAAGTGCAATAAGCGCTTTCTAGTGCATTGAAGAAGAATGTACAGCGGCAAAGATCAAGTCTTTGTCCATCGTTGTGAAATAGGCTGAATGAGTCCAGTTTGTCTAAACTGTGTAATCTTTAGTTTTATTGAGCAATTATCACAGTCATTTTTAAAAATCTGGACATTCCTACTGTAAAGCAGGCCATGACTTTCAAAGTTTCTGAATTTGCGGTAAAGGTGTTCCAAGGGAAGCTGTAATCTTAATAACACTTTTAAACGAATCATCAGAAACAGTTCTTAAATCTATTTAATGCCAGTGCTGTGCATATAAATTTATAAATTCCAGACAATAATGATTTCTCACGCATCTCATCCTCCAGGCCGCAGACACTTTGGCGGTAAGACAGAAACGTCGTATTTACGATATCACTAATGTATTGGAAGGCATTGGACTGATTGAGAAGAAATCGAAGAACAGCATCCAGTGGAAGTGAGTAAACACCAGTTGCATTTATGCACTGCTTTCAGTTTTATTTTGTTGTAACAGTGGCATTTTTTGGTGTAAAAACAAAAAAATGAAAAATTTCCCCTCAGTACTGTAAATTCACTATATGATTTGTATTGCTACGATCAGGTAATTTTGACACAACTACATTTTTTTGAAGTATTTTCTCACACCGGATGGAGCCCTTTGAATATCATATTGATAGTTACTTTTGTGTGTGTGTGGCTGTGTGTTTGTGTGGTTTCTGTAGGGGGGTGGGTCCAGGCTGTAACACTCGAGAGATCGCTGATAAGCTGATTGATCTTAAATTGGAATTGGAGGACCTCGACCGAAGAGAACACGAACTTGACCAGCAGAGAGTCTGGGTCCAGCAGAGCATCAAGAACGTGACAGATGACTCACAGAACAGTCCATATCCTTACTTTACTTAAGCCAGCAAGTTTTTCTTTATTTTTCCCTGAGAGATTCTTGGCTTAGGACCAAGGTTTTTAAGAGAAGCAACCACAACTTAGAGAAAGAAACACTTCTTTAGGCCCTGCTTGTCAAAGTCTTGCAGTTACAAACCTTGCTTGAGTTTAGATGTTTTGTGACATTTAGTTGTTGTTCTTACAAGCTAAGTACCTCAGGAACACAGTTACACACCTTGGTGGTATATGGGTTTCCTCTTTCACATTTTTTCAATCTCTTTAAACCATATTAAAACTTAGTGTGACCTTAACTATACTCACTCTGGCTTATGTAACACACCAAGATCTCTGCAACTGCTTCAAAGGTAAGCCTTCACTTGTTCCACGCTGTTCTGATAAACATTGCCTAGTTTTAGGATAAGAACCAATCCTGTTTGGAAGGAAATTTCTAGAAATTTGTACCCGCCGCCAAAAACCTTTTATGTATTGCCAAGTCGTTTCAGGGCTGGCTATCATTATGTTGTCTTTATTGACAGTCTACACAAGGCCACTCACTCACAAGGCTTGTAAAATGTTCCCACTGGTATTGACTCTCTTGCAATATATATATATATATATATATATTGCAAGAGAGTCAATACCAGTGGGAACATTATATATATATATATATAGTTTTTGTTCTTTACTGCCTACAGTATTTCTCTCTTTTTGTCACTAGGGGACACTCTTCTCGCAATCCGAGCTCCCTCTGGTACCCAGTTAGAGGTGCCGATACCTGAGTCTGTAAGTTCTTGTCTTGTGTTTCCTTTTAAAATTAGGTTTCATTTGCTAACTTTCACTTTGTAGAGGGCAGCTCTTCTTGTAACTGACTTAGTGCTGCCATCTAGTGTTACTGTAAAGAATAGCTGAAACTTTGCTTGGAATCCAACCAAATGAATGTACGAATTGATTGGAATGGGTTCTGGTCTTTTGAGATTGTTTTCAAGAAAAAAAAAACATGCAAATGTCCCACAAACACATGCACACACGTGTGTATCAATATATATATATACACACACACACGAACTGTTTAAGTCCTTTATGAATATCTAGTTGAAATGATTCGGGTTTTTTTTGTTTTTGTGTTTTTAGGTGATAAATGGACAGAAGAAATATCAGATCCATCTGAAGAGTTCCACAGGGCCCATAGAGGTTCTGCTGGTGAATAAAGACCCGTCCAGTGCATCACCCGTGGTGTTACCTGTGCCCCCTCCAGAGGACATGCTCCAGAGCCTGCCCACCTCAGCAGCTGCCCCCAGCGGCCCAGCCAAACCAGCAGCCCCCCAGACCAGCACCAGTCAACCCACTTCCACCTCCAGTCAGAGTCCTGCCACCACTGCCCCTGCCAACACAAATGTCACCACTGCAGCAGCTGTGCCAACCACGGGTAAGGATATCAGTCATGGATTATCGTTTTAAATAAAGCAAGACCGGAACAGTTTTTTTTATGTGCACCGTTTGTGTTTGTTTTTGTTTTTGAGAATTGTTGTATATTTTAGTGTGAGCATGCTTGTTTTTTCTTTCTGTGACAGAAGCAACCAGCAGTAATACCAACACACTCTCGTCAGACACGACAGCCAATCAGGCTCCTCCTCTGGACACACAGCCCCTCCAGTCCTCGGCGTCATTGGACAGCAGTTCCTCACTTCCTGACTCTTCAGCCCTCTTTGAACCAATCAAGACCGATCCTTCAGATTGTGAGTCTGTCATGCTTTTATGTTGAGGAGATTACACTGGCTCCATTTCAATACAGAAACTGACTCTAAGGTCAGGAGCACACATTTTTATTTCGGCTTTTCAGTGTTGCTGAAGTTTTTTTTTCTTTTTTTAATCTTCTCAGTGTTGGATTTCCCCAAAGAACTTTCAGAAATGTTTGACCCAACTAAAGGTAAGAAAAAATGTGTGCACAAAAAAATGTAAAATATGTATGAATGTGTGCATGTATTGAAATTATCTATACAGCTAGGAAATGTTTTAAAGGATTGCCGACTGTTGTAAACACTACACATTCAAATCTTATGCTGATTGGCTTGTATCTCATTGTCTCTGTTTACAGAAATCATGAGTGCAGATCTTTTAGAAGAGCTGATGTCATCAGAAGGTAAGACCTGATCACTAAGCGACCACTATGACATTAGTAATGTATGCGGTGTTCTAACATCCGGCATGGCCAATGAAATGGCTGCTTTCAATATATATTGTGCTTTGTGGGAGGCAATGTTTTTAAAGCTGTCACGGGACACTCCATGTGACTGAAAATGTCAGACTGTATGTGTCAAGGTTGTGAAACTTCACTTTGAATTGTGAAAACTTAAACAAATGTTTTGGTAAATTGTTGAAATTAATCTTATCTTTCCCCCTCTCTCTCTATCTCTCTCTCTCTCCTTCCACTGTAGTTTTCTCTCCACTCCTACGTCTCTCCCCTCCTCCGGGTGACCATGACTACATCTATAACCTGGATGAGACAGAAGGCCTGTGTGATCTCTTCGACGTTCCTATCCACAACCTTTGACCTCGCACCACACGCGTGTCAAGAAAAAAAAAGTAGTAATCCCATACAAAAACTTTTTTTTAGCATTTTTTTAAAGGACACACAAAAAAAGGAAGTGTGGTTCCGGGCGGATCCATGTATATGATAAGCTGATTGTGTGTGTGTGTGTATGTGTGTGTATATAGAGTTGTATGATTTTTTTTTTTTTATCCCTTTTTTTATGTATTTCTCTCCCAAAGCAGTCTGCTTAAAAGTGGCAGTACTTTTATCATTACCGTATTTTTACCCCATTATTGAAAATAGAAAGCTTTCCTTGTGTCATTCGACTTCTGCATTTTTAACCATTACTGGGTCATCTGAAAAATAATCATATTTTTTACAAAAGAAATCATTTTATTATTATTAATAATAATAGTAAAAATAAATATATGTATATTTAAGTTGCTTGCCATCTTAAACAAAGTGGTCAGACAGTATTTTGATTGTGCTTTTCTACAGATGTGACAGAGATTTGGTGTTTGAAAGTTGTCACAGCTGATTTTATACATTAGCAGAGATCAGATGTTTGATATGAAAAGAATTATCAGCTCAAAACACCCCCATGTATGTGATCTGTCTTCCAGTGTCATCTCCAGCAGTCCTCTCAGCACACCCCATTCTTCTTTATGTAGAGTTTGTAGTTGCATCATCCTGGGTCATTTTAAAACATCTCCTTAATTCAATGTCAGGTGGAGTCACAAGGCAGGTACCTAAATTTCTCTTCTGTGTGTTTCCCCCCATTTAGATCTTACAGTCGTTTCAGTGGAGAATGGGATCCATAATGTTGAGGTTGTGAAATAAGAACAGCTTGCCTCTAGTCACCCCAACCCCCCACCCCATCCTCCTTGCAGGAGAGGAGACACATTTCCAAGCTTTTGAGAATGTTAAAAATACTTCAAGTATAGTATGATGATATCATATAGTCCCAGAGAGACAGAGAGAGCTAGTGGGCGGGCGAGAAAAGATGTTATGCTAACAAAACCCTTTCTTAGTCTTCAAAAGAGCATGACTCCAATAATCAGCCAAAACATCTTGGGCTTAAGCTAATAGGTGAGGAAACATGTTATGCTAACGTGTCTGTTCTTGGTCCTCAAAAGAGCATGGCTTAAAGTAATCAGTCAGAATATGTTCAGCGTAAGTCACAGAGAAGAAATATCCGGTGCAGTAATTCTGAATCAACCATTCCTGACTGTAGTCTTCTTCCTTTTGCAATGCAGGCTTTCCAAACGCCTAGTGTGTGTATGTGTGTGTGTGTGTGTTTGTGTGTGAGAGTGAGTGTGTGTGTGGTGGGGGGGTGTTATGTAGTGATGCATACATTGTACGTGAAGTCTTTACTTATTTCTTCATCCTTGTCTGTGTACCTGTACCTAAGTGTGTATGTGTGTGTGATCAAATTGCAACAAAAATGGAATGGAATCTCATTGGTTATGGACAGTTGTCAGTCTATAAATAAGACATGGGTGGTTGGGTGGTGCATGTAATGAAACTATCGCTCATTTCCCCCCCCCCCCCCTTTTTTTGTTTTGTTTTAAACCAGTCATCTGCACTGGAGAGGTCGTACCTCAGTCCAATGCAAAAATATTTCATTTGTAAATCAGATGCCTTTTGTTTTAGCGTTCAGTGTACTTAATATGTCTAACTCGTAATTCTCCTTTGTATTCTGTTTCCCTTTCCCTCACTCAGTTATTTTTAGAAGTAGGCAAAATTACTTTGTCATGTCTGTATATGAGAATTTGTATCTAAAGAAGGAAATGTTTCTTTGTTTTCTTTCTTTTTTTTTTTTTAATCGAAGTGCAGTAATACTATGCTATGAAATACAGTATCACTGACACTTTTCTACAGGTAAACGAAGTGTCCCTCTATGAGCTTCTGTCTAATGTAAAGAACCGTGAAGACCCCTTTTGATGGGACAATGCATCTTGACTTTGAGATGCTTTGTTCTTGTTTTCCTTATATTGTTTATCTCCTAAAGGGTATTTTTATGCTTGTACACAGTAGGCATTCACCATTTATTTTTGTATTTGATAGATATACGGAACATTTCAAACTGGCCTTTGAAAGGATTACTGATATGCACAAAATGGATTTTTAAAAAAAAAATCAAAACCAATGTCTCAGCATCGCACTTTAAAAGCAGTAAGGTCACTTCGGATATTTCCGTCCATCTCTTCTGGATGGAGTGATCAATTTAAGGACGCCTTCAGGACCCAGGGAAATACTATCCATTTTGAAACATTCACTGTCTCTGTCAATGCAAAGCACCGAGGTTGTTTAGATTTCCATATTACTAGAATTGTTATTTCCTTGTAAGAAATAAATAACAAGCGTTTTTTGTAATGTTTGGGGCTCTTTGTTTACGATATTTAAGGCTCTCTCAAAATTGCTTGATACACATACATATTTTCCCACCATCCATCCATATTCTCATATCCAAATTCTTGTAAAATAATTTTTGATTAATACAGTCTGATCCAAGGGACAGCAGTTGTCCATTCAGCTGGTAATTCTCAAACCAATAATATCTTGCAACCTGTGACGACATAAAAAATGACGTTATGTATCATGGCCGGGGAAGTTACCATACAAAATGAGTTCAAGTTCATTTTAACTTAACGCGTAACAGAATTCTCAGCCGTTCCTGTTAAACGGCCTATCACTAAATAACACCCTGAAAATTTTCAGCGGTTTTCATTTGCTGAATCACTCACTCGGTTATTTTTTCCGTTCACTGTAAAGACGAATTTTGCTTAATGTTAACAATGAATGGCCACGAGAACCCAGAACTGAGGTCGTCGAAAAAAAAATGACATACCTGATCCAAGAGAATAGTATGCATTTATTAGATACCCTGCAAAACGAGAACAAGGGAATAACTTCCCCTACCGCCTAATCGTGTGCAAATCTACTTGCTTAGAAACGAAAAACTAACCAGAATTTTGGCTGACATAAGACTCGGGCTCTCTAACTTCTCGCCACACTGCCCCCGCGTTTCCTAAGAATGTTTAGCCGCCTGGGATTGTCGGGTCTCCGTCCGTTCCTTCCTTCCTACAGGGGGTGGGTGGGACTCCCGTTTAACCCGGAACTGTGAAAGTAATCAATTACTTTAAAACTTTGAAAGTCGACTTGCTCAGCCTTTCATACTGTCTTGGGACTTGTGGAATTCTTTCACTTTGGGGATACTGCTGCAAGTGCAGTTGTACAAATGTGTATCACCCACGCGACGGCGGATTCTCACGAGCAGTAGACGAAACTTTGCAACAGGTAGGCTCCGAATAATAAACTAACTTTCCTAGTTAAAACGTTATTTCAGTTCGATTCTAGGTCTGTGATATTTAAAGCAACTGAAAAGAATCGGAATTTGACAGGCGTTACGTCGACTACATAACAGTATTTACCGCTTGTCTCATTTTCGAGTTCAGGTCTAAATATTTTTCCATTGTATTTTGTACCAGCAGCGGGACGCAGCCTGGGAAACTTGATTAAGGAGCACTTTGAAAGTGGCCTGTATAATTTTGGCTGATGTCGGAAGTTTTGTTTTAATGAAGCAGTTAAATAGTGTTTTAATATAGTTCAACTCCGAATCCTTTATGATGTCTTCCTGTTTGTCCATAATAACTGTGATTTGTTCAAATCAGGTTGGCCTGTAGGCTGTAAGTGGTAAATTGCCTGAATATTAGGTAATGTTTAAATCAGTAGCCAAACACTTTGTGAATGACAGGGAACGAAAACAATGCGTCTGCACAGTTTGCAATAGTCATATTGTGGGAAATACTCGTGTTCTAACTATAAAATTTGTTATGGCTGTCAGAAGTCCAGATTTCCATAACTCGGGCACATTAAGCTCCACACAAATGAGAATGGATGTCCATTACAACAACTCTGTGTGTATATGTGTGTGTGCGGGATTGAATCAACCTCGGTGTTGGTGATCTGTCAGGAGACGTCGTTTTGGAATTTTAGGCAGCTAACTGTCTCCCACAGCCCGGCTCAAAAAATGACCTACACATTCAAAACAAAACCAACTGCACAGTCACTGTTGGTAGTTCAAAGGCCGTGAAGCATTTGAAACGCCTGGCTGAGAACACAGGAGAGGGCTCTGTCTACAGCACAGGCATACTGACCCCACACATTCTCTCTCTCTCCCCTCACGCACACACACACACAGAAAAGTAGAACAGAGGGAGGGTTCTACTTCCACAACATCTAAACGCGCATGGTACAAGCTGGGGCATGCTGGGAATGGAGCTAGGGAAACACAGCACACATCTCCCCATACTCAGACTTCACAAACACTCACACTAAGAGAGGTCGTAAATGTAACTGAACATTACTAATTAACTGTAAACTGACTCTCACTTCTGCTTTGTAACTAAATATTATGAAAATAACTATAAACTGACTTTGAGTCCTGTTTTGAACTACCTCAATAACAAGGTATTCAAAGTGAATTCATAGATTCATTGACATTCATGTAAAGCAGGATGTAGTTAGTTAGTTTGGACTGTTTGATCAGTTAAATAAGTTGTGTTTATTGGTTTAGGCTGTGGTTTTCATGAAAAGGACTTGCCCGTTACTGGAGGGACACTAATTCTCTACTACCAACGTACTCAAAAATTAGTTGGTATCCAGAATATGTCTGGTGCACAAAACTCCATGCAAGTTTCCATGAACAGACAGAACAAACAGAAAGATTTGATGAGAGTCTTTTCGTTTTCTGTATAAAGACTTCTCTTAAAGAGAACATAATGCCTGTAGAAAGCATTCGTCACAAGTACAGTTCATAAAAGACTGTCTGCTCAGACATTAGTGTGTACATTGCTCTGTGTTTTTTAGAGTTTGCTGAATTTTCCTCCTCTGTGCTTTTTTTTTGTTCCATTCTTACTGGCAAATTCTCCTAAGCTCTACTTGTATCACTTGTGCTTGTAAGTATAAAATTCTGTCAGCACTGGAAAGGTGGCATGCAGCAAAGTGTGAACCTCATCTTCCTTCCTGGGCATCATCATGTCTTGCTGCTAGGTAACGGTGAAATGTGCCGTGAGACAATCTGCCATTTGTGAGACACGGTGACGATGGTTTGGTATTTTGAGGTTGAAAGATGTCAGAGTTTACCAATGTTAAATTTTATCTGTGACATGTCATTTGGTTTAATTAATAAACATCAGGTGGTGTAGCCAAACTGTTCCGTCTTACCACAGTGACCTGTGAAAGTAATTCTGTGTAAGTTTTTCTAGCTAACAAGTCACAATTTTTCATATGTTTGATTAGATTTTATAACTTGATCATTCTATCATACTGTATGTGCTGAGTATTTTTGCCCTTTTAATTCATTTTTGCAGTTGCCCTTATCAAGCAAAGAGGAAGAAAAGCAACACAGAACTTTTAAGTGCTATGTAACCAATATAAATAGGCAGAGTGCCTTGTAGCATACCTAAACATGCACTATAAGACCATTTGGCTAAATATTTATATTTCCTATTTGTTGTTGAACTATGGTATTGGCTGATATGTAGTAATCCTCTAATATTTAGAATCACTGGCCTGAATGAGCTAAACGTAATGTAATAACTCAGTGACATTTCAGGTTTTGCCCTTTTTATTGACGTGAAATGGGTATTAGAAGCAAGACCCACGGTCATAGGGACTGATTCACTTTCATTGAAAACTGAGAACGTGTGTGTGTTTTCTGTTAAGGAATGTTATTGCAATTAAGCTGTTTTTAATGAGACCCTAAAACAAAGCTTTCTCACAAAACCAAAGCACATATGTTTAAATGAATTCTTATGGTTCTTAGTGTGGCCACAAGCATCGTGATAGTCACCTTCAACTGTTGGACAATTGATGTGCTTCAAATAATGATGAGCAGAAGATTGTATTTTTTCTTTGGTCACACAGTCATTTGTGTAGAAATATCTTTTGATACCAAAACACTGCCTACTGGTTAGAGCTGTGGCAGTCTCAGTTTGACTACACACACACACACACGCACGCGCGCGTTGCTATTTCCTCTCAGAGTGTGATCCTCAAAAAGAAGTCAAATGGGAATGATGTGTTATATAGGATCTGTAGCACATGTGGAATCACTTGAGTGAGTTAAATAGTTCTACAGAAGTCCCCGGCAAATAAATAAATAAATAAAGCAGGCTTTATGTGTGTTTGTGTGCGAACTGTTGACATCTTTTCTGACTTTAGGAGCTTTAAACGACAGTTCCTATTTTGTCTGAAAAGGGGAAGACTGCCACTGAGGCCAGTCATTCTGAAAGTTAACTTCCCAGATGAGTCTGTGCTGATTGAGCAAACATTCCTTTTTAGTTTTCGCTGAATATACATTGATACATGTGTATATGTTTTCATATGCCTTATAGCTTTCACACAAATGCATTTCTGAGGAAAATAGGAGCACATATAGGTAGAATTTTTATAGCTATTTTACTAACAGTACAGTTTTGGTCTTTTTTTTTTTTTTTTAAAGCCAGACAGTGGATACACATTTAGGTTGTCACTCACTTTGAGTGTTTCTGGAATGTGTTTTTGGCTACCCAAATCCTTGTTTCCATCTCTCTCTCTCTCTCTCTCTCTCTCTCACTCTCTCTCTCTCTCCCTCCCTCCCTCTCCCTCTCTCTCTTAAGGCTTTGTAGGAGGAAAAATCTTCAGACTTCAAAATGCCACAGCAGAAAGACATCGTGAAGATCGCCATCCAGATGCCAGGGGCTTACCCACAGCTAATCCAGTTAGACCAGGTAAGCCTGGGCGCCCTCACTGGGACATGTATCCTGTAGAGTGTCAGAATAAAGAAGAGTGACTCCCAATAAAAATCTATGAGAACCTGCTCATCTGACCAGTGTGAGCTGGTTCCTGTAAAGCAGAGTTCATTTTAATCAATTAATTTAATCTCACATAACTTCCTTATAATCGCTAACTTTTCCCCCTGCACCAGTTTGATGGCGGTTCAGTGTGGCGATACATGTTGTAGATATTTTGATGAATGTGTCGTAATTCTCTGTCACAGTGCGTTTAAGTGTGAAGTGTGCAATTCACAGTGGTTTGAAAAAGGTTTGGTTCATTGGACTAAGAATAGTTTGAGTCAGTTGCGTACAAATGTGCTTTACACGGCCAAAGCAAGTAATGGTGATGTATTGGAGATGGAGACGCACCAAGTTTAAGGGAGTGCTTCCTGATGCAGCGTAACTAGAAGTGAAATTTGAGCCGCTGATGGTTTTTTGAAACATAACAACCATACAGCCTGTTTTGAAGGAGCATGGATTTGCTGATGTTTTTTTTTTTGTTGTTGTTTGTTTGTTTGTTATAAATCTGCAGTAAACCGCAGTGTGTTTATTCATCTCCAATTTACATTCCGCCACTGTTGAACGTATTAACATGTTGGACTACCTTTGAGGTTTGTGTTCATTTGACTTCTGACTGGGGCATTTGTGTGTATTCCCCCCCACACAGTTGTCATTTGGCAGACATATGTCACACAGTTATCAGTCAGAAGGCATAAAATGAGTCATTTCAAAGCACTGCCTATTTTGAAAGCAGTTTATATGGCATCTCTGAAGTATTTAAGGGAGAAAAGTGGTTAAGTTAAATGACCTCTTTGAGTTTGTCTTTTTTAAGACCTCTCAAGGGCTTTGTCTTGCATTGTATGCATTGTGTCCCTTCGGGATTTGCCATTGTGAGGAGTCTCTGGAGACATAACTGTTATTAGAGATGTCATTGTGGTCTTGTCACACCAAGGAATAGAGTCTGATTTATGAACGAGGCTGTTCTGTGGTTGCGGTCGGTGTTTTTTGGATGTTCCAATCCCTTCCTGACCTATGTGCTTCTGCGACATTTGCTGACCATCCCAAAAAAACACTTCACTTTGGTTGACCAATTCACAGGCCACAAATTATATAGCATTTCCCAGTTTACCGCGCTAAACCAAAATGTCGGACTGATTTGCCACCAAAGCTGCCACTAATTGCAGGGTATCTGAGCTGCAGACATGAGAGTAGCTTGTATCTCTTTTTTTTTCTTCTTTTTTTCGTCCTCTTTCATTTTCATTCCAGAAATTCACACATGAGCGGTGAAGCTCTATAACCTTGCTTTGGTCCGTTCAGGTTTCTGCTGCTTGCTCCAGTCACGGGATTCGTCCCTCTGTAGTTAATCCGAAAGAGATTATCAAATTAAGCCACAAGTTACCTACATCAGTGGCCCCTTGTGATGTTTCATAAATGCATTCTGTGTTTTTCCCCCCGCATTCTAGAAAAAGCCCCTGACTTCTGTCATAAAAGAGGTTTGTGATGGGTAAGTGTGTGTCTTTGTCTGTTTGTGTGTATATGTGAGAACGTAGAGAGAGAGTGTGTTTATTATGCATATTAAATATTAACCATTACAGACAAAAACACTGTCCATGCATTTAGTCACTGCTCCTGTCTATATCTGTAACTACATATATTTTACTCAGTGTCACATTTTCTACATTGAATATATCAAATATATATTTAATAGGACATGGTACTGACTATTGTTTTATGATGTCACTGGTAGACTGTGTGTTTCTGTAGTGTTTTTTTTTTTAAATACTTCCTTAATTCCTTCTATGATATGAAATGCTGGTCTTCTTTTTCTCTTCCTTTAAGGTGGAATCTTGCAGGTCCAGAAAATTATGCTCTTCAGTATGCAGATGGAGTCCAGACCTACATCACTGAGTCTGTTAGTCACTTCCTCTCTCTCCTTGTGTGTGTGTGTGTGTGTCTGTCTGTATGTGTGTGTGTGTGTACATGCGTGCTTATGTCTTCATTTCTGAGGAGTAGGGTTTCACTCTGTATATCCTCTCTGATATATTTACTCTCTGTGGTTTTGTAAGAAGGCGTATAAATGTTGACAGTAATGTAGCCCAGGCACGCCGTGGCCCGGATGTGAGCCTTGCCAGTCACCCATAAAGCACGGTGCTTATCTCTTCTCTCCGGGCTAAATTTGGCTGTTGACCATGGGCGGAGTCAGACGCTATGGCTCGGCTGGCCCTTGGCTGTTACCACACAGCCTCTGTCATCCACTCTGTCTCTCTCTCTCTCTCTCTCTCTCTCACACACACACACACACACACACACACACACACACACACACACACACACACACACACACACAGAGGTTGTCTGTGGCAGTAGGGGGCCGGCTGACTGTGGTGTAATTTGACAGGCCTAGTGAAGATCACCTGCCCCAGTACAGAGAGAGAGAGAGAGAGAGGAAGTGAAAGAGCCTGATTTGTGTGATAAGGAGCACAAGATCATGAATTCTGTCAATATCTGCTTGATATACACACTTCCACTCTACCTTTTTTTTCCCAGCCTTTTTTTTTTTGTTTTTGCTCCTCTCTCCCTCTCTCTTTCTAGGGTCATCATTCAAAAGCTGTGACCATTATCTGAGAGCGTAATTGTTGATTTATGACATATATTCAGGTTTGTGTGTTCTGTGCTCTTCTTTCTAGAATCGTTTAGACATCAAGAACGGCAGCATTCTGCGTCTCACCAAAGCCCCGGTGAGTGTGTGAGGGGAATCTTTCATCAGGCCGTGTGCTGTTTTATAACTTAACATCATACAGACACTATGTAGAAGCTGTGTGTTAAGCTTTCTGTGAATACAAATATAGTGTTAAGAACTCTGTAATGTGTGTGTGTGTGTGTGTGTTTTAGGGGCGCTGTGCTGAGGACCTGTATAAGGGCATTCAGAGCTCAGATTCCGGCGTACGCTGTGATTCGCTGAAACAGCTGGCCAGCGTGTCCACCGACATCACCTTCGCTCAGGAGTTCATCAGCCGCGACGGACATACGCTGCTTGTCCAAATTGTAGAAGCCGGTAACGAGTAGGTTTTTTTTTTTTTCTTCTCTTTGTCCATCTCTCTGCTTTAGTCTCTACAACAGATGCATTGAATCACTCTGCCCAGTCATGACTAATGCCTGATTTTACATTTTCTCTGTCTTTGAGTCAGCGCGTCTTCCAGTAAACATTCCATATCAAGTTTACTCTTGTCTTTGGCAGTCACAGTTAGTCAGTTTGTGAGAGAGGAAGTTATTACTGCTGGTTTCCATACAGTGACGTGAAAAAGAAAGTACACCCTCTTTCACTTTTAGGGCTTTACATATGTAGTCACAAATAATCATAATCGTCAAGTCTTCAGCAACTTCTGTAATCAGACAGATCTAGTCCCAGACAACAGACAACACATTACAGGTTCCACTGTGTCACTGTTCATTCAACAAAAAGTAAAGATAAAAATGCAGATGCCATGTTGGGGGAAAAGTAAGAACATTCATACTGCTTCAGGAGTAAGTGGTAATAAGCAACCAGGTGCTGCTAATCAAGTGCACTCGATTAATTGATCATCAGGAAGTGTGATGGCCTAAGCACAACCTTTCACACTTTGGTCTAGACCCTTTCAGGTTTGTTTTAACACCATGCCAAAGAGAAAAGACATCAGCAGTGATCTCAGAAAAATAAGCACAAAGGGTTATAAGGCCATTTCCAAACAGTATGAAACCCATCCTTCTACAGTGAAAAAGGGATTATTTACAAATGGAGAACATTCCAGACAGTTGCTGGCTTTGCCAGGAGTGGGTGTCGAAGCAAATTCACTCAAAGATTTAGACCGGTTAAAGCTCAGAGATATTGCAAAGAACCCAAGAGCTACATCCAGGGATCTACAGACCCAGGTTTACTCCTTAAATGTTAAAGTGTATGACTGTACTATCAGAAAAAGACTGAGCAGCTAGGTAGCTAAGAGAAAGCCCCCTTCTCTCCAGTAAGAACATGGTCACATGGCTTAGGCCTGCAAAGTTGCATCTGAACAAACTATGATTTCTGGAGCAATGTCCTGTGGACAGATGTGTCAGAAATTTGGTCATAATGCACAGTAGCATGTTTGGCAAAAACCAAACACGGTGTATCACCACAGACACCTTATACTGACTGTCAAGCACGATGGTTGATTTGCGACGATTTGGGCTTGTTTCGTGGTTGCAGGAGCCAAGCAATTTACGATCACTGAGTTGACCATGAAGTCATCTTTAAACCAAAGTATTCTTAAGACGAAAGTGAGGCCGTTAGTGTGACAGCTAAAGTTTGGCTGAAAATGGGCAACGCAATAGGACAGTGATCCAGAGCACACCAGCAAATGTACACCTGTGTGATTTAAAGGCAAAAGAATCAGAGTTTTGGAAGTCAAAGTCCAGACCTCAACCCCATTGAGCTGCTGTGGCAGGACCTGAAGAGAGCTGCGTATTAATGAATTATCCTTAATTGTCAGTGAACTAAATCAATGTTGTAAAGAGGAGTGGTCCAGAATTCCTCCAAAAACGATGCAGGACACTGATAAACTCATGCAGAAAACAATTAGTTCAGATTATTTCAGATTATTACTTTTTCTCACATTGACTCTGCATGTTGGTTTATTTTTTGTTAAATGACTCATGACGCAGTGGAGTCTGTTACGCATTGTTTGTCACCTGAAGTTAGATTTGATTTCATTTTAGAACCTCATAAGGACCACAATATTTTTTTTGTATGTCCTGACTTATAAAACCATAGAATTAACATCACTGGACATGGCACAGAGTTTCAGTTTAACCAAACATGCATTATTGACAAGACTGAGGGCCAGATCTATTTGATAAAATAGTTTTCTTCACTGGAACATGACTATTCTTATGTCAGACGACTCTGTGCTGATGTTTGAAGGTTCTTTGCTGATGTCAGAGTTAAGCGTGCTGATGTCAGAGTTAAGCGTGCTGATGTCAGAATTTAACGTGCTGATGTCGGAGGCTTGTGTTCTTATGTGTGTGTTTCTCTCCTCAGTTCTCCCATGATTCTGACACACACCCTCACGGGTTTTATGGAGCTCATGGACCATGGTATTGTGTCATGGGAGAATCTCTCCACTGTCTTCATAAAGAAGGTGGATGTTTCAATGTAGTTTAATCCTAATCTACACTAATCCAGTGCCCAAATCTTAGAATTCATCCATAAACTTTTCAGTTCAAATGAATGAATGAACAACTATAAACAATTTTTTCAAAATTTTTTTCTCTCTTATCTGTCTCTTCCTTCCTCCCTCCTTTCCTCCCTCTCTCCCTCCTTCCTTCCTTCCTTCCTTCCTTCCTCCCTCCTTTCCTCCCTCTCTCCCTCCTTCCTTCCTTCCTTCTTTCCTTCTTTCCCCATCTCCCCCACCTCCTCCCTCCCATCCTCCGTGCCCTCTATCACTCTCAGATTGCCAGTTTTGTGAATGCGAAGGTGTTGGATGCCTCCATCCAGCAGGTGTCCCTGGCCATCCTGGAGAGCATGGTTCTGAACAGCAGCAGTCTGTTCCAGCAGGTCAAACAGGAGGTCACACTGGAGAGGCTTATCTCTCATCTGCAGGTGTAAGTGCCCCTGACGGGAAACCCTGTGTGATGCCAAGAGGCTTTTCAAACCACCCTGTTGGGGCTTGGTTGCTTTTGAAGGAACCAGCTCACCATGTTTTTTTTTTTGTCTGCCACTTACCCTAAATAAAATATATCTATATATTTTTTATGTATTCTCTCGTCATCTCTTTTCTTCTCTGCTTAAACTACTTTATTTCCTGCTCTCTAACTCTTCCCTCTCATCCTACCTGCCCATCTTAGGTCAAACCAGCAGCTCCAAACCAAAGCCATGGCTCTGCTTATGGCACTGCTACAGACAGCCGGGGAGCAAGATAAACAGGTCATTATTCATCCTCCACTCCTCTACTCTCTCTCCTTCCCTCTCTCTTTTTCTTTCTTGCTCTCTCTCTCTCTCTCTTGCTTTCTCTTTTTCTGTTTCTCTCTCTCTCTGTCTGTTTGTTTCTCTATCTCCCTTTTCTCTGACATTTACCCTATTCATTAAATCTTTTTATTGTATGTTTGTATCTTTCCCGTAGATTCACAAAACATGGCAAAACAAGAGGCTATCAAAAAATCTTACCTCAGTTCCTTGTCCTTTCTGAGTGTTATCAAAACTCATCAGTTCTTTTTTCTTTTCTATGCTCTCAATTTCTTATGTATGCACAATGCGAGCGTCTTCCTCTAAAGACAGCCTGTAGAGTGATAACAGGACAAATTAGGCCTAGCTGATAAAGAAGCTTCCTTCTTCCTTTTTGTGGATGGTTCTGTTTGTCTAAATGGCTAAAGTTTGCTGGAGTGAGATCTCTATCTGGCTTGACGTGGACTCATTCACAGTAAATGAAAATAACAAATGGTATGGAGAACACACGGCTAACTTACACCTCCTATGTCCTTTTCTCTAGAATCTGTGGTGGACGCTCAGTTACCTCAGACAATTTCATTTCATAATTAACACCAAGAAGTGGACAAGTAGATTTATCTGAACTTATTTTTTAACAGAAACACTCCATTTCTATACTATACTAACTATAATAAGACTATCTCTGTGGAAGTATTATTGTGAGGCAGTGTCGATTTGAAATTATGTTAATTTGAATTCAGACTTGTTTCTGTCGTTTTCTGTTTGCACGGACTAAAATGTTGAGCCTATCCATTTTAGATTAAGGCAAAGTAAACATCCTCTTATAGCAGAGGTCATTTCAAGTCATTTTTATTGAAACCATGGCTGTGTCTGTGGAGAGGACTGCACATCATAAGATTGCTCTCGACCTGCTGCCACCACATGTTCACTCAGTGTCAGTGCAGGTGGCCACGGAAACCGACAGTGGTCGGTCACTTTTCAGTGAAATGTTATACATCTGTCAACAGCTGAGGTTTTGTGTATTTCAGGAACTGTTTGGTTTTCTTGAGAAGAAAAACCTGCGACAATACATCCACAAGGTGAGAGCACACTCCCGTGGTGCAGTCACCGGTTTCTTCTGGTTTTGATTTGAACACGAGTTTGTTGTACTGAGAGAGTATGAATAATTATGAATTATTCCTGGTTTAATGAGCAGTGTTGTCTGTGTTTGGTGCGTGTTTGCAGAATATCATCCACAGCTCTGGGTCTGTAGGAGATGAGATGGCCCATTACCTGTATGTTCTGCAGTCCGTTCGTCTGAACCTGCTGGAGCCGCGAATGAGAATGCCTTTAGACTCATTCAACCAGGCAAGCCACGCGCCCCTCGTCTCATCCAATAAGAACCTCACGAGCATCTTCACACTGACTTCACAAAGGATCACCGCTGCGTGCTGATTTCAGGATTTTAGGATTCATAATCAGCTTTGATTTAATTAGTCTGTACTTCTCCTGTGACTGCCGCATGGTTTGATTAGCATTAATTAATTAGACCTCTCTGTTCTCACAACCAATGAGAATTCCATAAGGTTTTATTAGGACACGCCACTCCCATTTCATAACTCATAGAGTGAAGATATTAGCTTTAACGTAATCCCCATCCTATCTCATAACTAACGAGCACTTATCTCTCCTCAGGCATAACTAATATTCTCTCTCTCTCTCTCTCTCTCTCTCTCTCTCTCTCACACACTCACACACACACACACACACACACAGGAGCAGAGGGACGCTCTGCACGGCCTGCGGCAGGCTGCCTTTGAGACAGAGAGTGAGAGCGGCCTGAGTCATGAGCGGCGCCGTTCACTCTGTGCTAAAGAGTTTAAAAAACTCGGATTCTCTGTGAGTACAGGTCACCAGGACACCACACACACTCAGTGTCTTACACACACACATCACACACATCGCACGCACACATGCACGCACGCGCATGCGCACGCTCACACACCCACACACACACACACACACACACACACACACACACACATACACTGGAGTCAACTAAAAATACAGATTTGACAAATTTCAAAAAAGTGTCAAAATTATTTGCACTCTATTTTCAAGGTTTGTTTTTGTTATCCTAACATCCTTTTTCCACATTTTCTCCCTAATCTCAAATTTACAATTACCCATGGTCTTCACAGAACAACAGTAACCCGGGACAGGACCTGAGTCGGACTCCGCCGGGCCTGCTGGCTCTGGACACCATGTCTTACTTTGCGTCCCGTTACCCAGATGCCTACAGCAGGGTAAGTGGAGGGGAACCAGGCCAGGCCTGGGCGTTCACATTACTGACAAACAGTTTTATTATAGTGTTTTATGACTACGTTCACATCTCTCAGAGAATTATATTACAGTCTCTCTCTCTCTCTCTCTCTCTGTCTGTCTGTCTAACAGTTTGTTCTGGAAAACAGCAGCAGGGAAGACAAGCACGAGTGTCCGTTTGCTCGGAGCAGTATCCAGCTGACGCTCATCCTGTGTGAGATTTTACGGATTGGGGAACCCCGTGAGTAACCTCGTGGTTCTTCATGTCCCCCTGATGACGAGAATGTCGTGAAAATGCTTGGCGTGTGTCTCTACACCGAGAGATATGGCCGCTTCATTTGATGTAGCATCGTTTGACCAATCATATCCCTGAAGCTGGCCAGTAGAGTTTGGTTTGTAAATGGCTGGTGGTAGAAGACGCACAACATCATAGAGCAAATTCCAAAAAAAAATGCCAGGGAGCAGAATCCATCTCTACCAAAGTCCTTCTGGTCTCCAGATCTTTTTTTCCCCTCTTATCACTCCATATTAAATCCTCTTTTTGAAGCAGAGCACATCTGCTAGAAAGCAGGTGCCCTCCGGTGGTTGGGGTGCATCATGTGGAAATTTGCTGTCTGACTCATGTACATTTCACACTGTATGCCCTGAGTAGTTTGCAGTGGTTGTATTTTAATGTCTCTAGACCCAGATACGCACGTCATGACGGTAAACCCGGATTTCTCTCTCTCTCTCTCTCCTGCAGCCTCAGAGACGGGCTCAGACTATCACCCGATCTTCTTTTCTCAGGACAGGCTGTTGGAGGAGCTCTTCTGTATCTGTATCCAGCTGCTCAA